>NW_026596069.1:4355427-4411557 GCF_907164565.1 Psammomys obesus
ACACACACACACACACACACACACACACACACACACACACACACACAAAGTATCTGGTAGATGCCCTAAGCCTGCAACTCAAGGTTGCCATCAACAGCAGCTTTTAAATCCCTGAGCAGAGATGTCCTAGGGAAAGAGAACCGTGGGTTGTGAGACCCAGAGTGGGAACAGAGTAGACAGACTCCACAGCTATTGGTGCTAAAGAAAAGGAAGGTCAGGCTGGAGAGATGGCTCAGTGGTTAAGAGCACTGTCTGCTGTTCCAGAGGTCCAGAGTTCAATTCCCAGCAAGCACATGGCACATGGTGGCTCATAACCATTTATACTGGGATCTGATGCCCTCTTCTGGCATGCAGGTGTACATGCAGTCAGAGCACTCATATACATAAAATAAATAAATAAATCTTTTTTTAAAAGGAAGAGAGGAAGGAAGAAAGGTAGATCACAGAGAGATGGAATCAACTTGGTCACATAGTAGGTGAAGGCCTTTCACTGCTGTGTTCTCACCTTTTCCAACTCACCGAGGCAGCTAAATCAGGAGAAGCCCTGTGGGCAGTAGCTCCTGGGTAACCACCAGCCCACCCCCTGCAGAGCTTGCTGGCCATGTCACCAGAGAAACGGAAGCTGGCAGCCCAGGAAGTGCAGGCTGCAGAGCCACCGCCTGAGGAGGAGCTCACAGAGCCACCATACACCCTGGAGGAATTCTCCTACCAGTTCTTCAGGTGCGCTTCCCACCCCAAGGACCAGGGTGGCTGGAAGGCTGGGGTGGCAGGTGCAGGGCCGTGGGTACAAGGAGGGAAAGGCAGCACAGAGGGAGGCCAAGCATGGGCAGAGAAAGCCTTAGCACAAGCCCTCACACCAGCTCTGTATCTGGCAGGGTCCCAGAAAAGGAGACCATCGGCAGGGCTGCAATGCCCATGGCCCGAAGCCGGGGCCATCTGTGGGCCTACTCCCCAGAGCCGCTGCGCCAGCCACTGCTCAAATGTGTCCATGACAAAGTCAAACTGCGGGATGCGGCCTGCCAGATCTTCCTCGATATCCTTCCAACCACCTTATCCTAGCTGCAGGCATACCCAGTACCCACCTGAGCCCCCTCCAGGCCCCACAGCCACCTGTGAGGCGCCAGGCCTCACATGTGAAAGCGTGTTGCAGAGCCAATATTCAGCTCCCTGTGAGGATGCCTGAGGCCTGGAGAAAATGTCCTTAGGGGGTGGGGCCCAGCTTAGGGGTCCTGCGTGAGCCTGGGTCAAAGGTCAGTGAGGAGCTTGATTCAGGGGTCAGTGTGAGCCTGGATCAGGGTGTAGAGTGTGTACTGGTCCAGAGGTCAATTCCGGACTAGGTTCAGGGGTCAGCGTGAGCATGGTTTAGGGGGTCAGTGAGTAGCTTGGTTCAGGGTTCAGCCTGAGCCCAGGGAGCAGCACTGGGCCAGCGTGAAGGCTCTGGTGGAGGCTTAGCCTGAGGCTGCCTGAGGTACAGTTCTCCTTCACAGTCACACCCATTCTCAAGTACACAGGCGACTACCCTTCCCGGCAGTCGTGGCACAGTGTGGAGCTCACAGACCAGATGTTCTCCTTAGCCCTACAGGACCCAGCCCTTCAGGATGAGCTCTACTGCCAGATCCTGAAGCAGCTGACTCACAACTCCATCAGGTCTGCCAAGGTGTAGCCTCCAGAGGGCCCTGGACTAGGCCTCTGCTAGGGGGAAATAGCCACACTTGGATCCACACCCAGCAGTCAAAGCAGCCAGGGCAGTGTAGAGCCCTGTGTGCTCTCCTAGTATCTGGGGGTGTTTAACGAAGGAGGGACAGCCCTGCCCACTGCCATCCTTCTTCTGTGTGACCTGGGCAGGCTGTGGCCTCTCAACCCATTTCCATAGGATAGGCAATGGCACCCATCTCATCATCAGGCCATGAGGGTGCCCTGTTGCATTGGACAGCTGGATTATAGACTGCCATAATGTAGTCCCTCCATTTAAGCTCCCAAACCCACAGGCCCAAGTGTCCCACTTCTGCTTCTGAAGGTCCTGGTTGGCCTGACACTATATAGAGCCCTACCACTAATGGGCACTACCCCACAGGTTCAGTGAAGAGCGAGCCTGGCAGCTGCTGTGGCTCTGCACAGGCCTCTTCCCACCAGGCAAAACGCTGCTGCCACATGCTCAGAAGTTCATAGACTCCCGGAAGAAGAAGCCACTGGCTCCTGACTGCAGCCGCAGGCTGCACAGGGTTCTGAGGTAAGCCTGCTGCCCTATACCCTAGAGCACCAACCCTGGCCCAGCTCAGGGCAGGTATAATGGGACATGGCCCTGTATGACCTCATATCCTCTTCCAAGCAGGTGAGACCAAGTGGAAGAAGGGGCAGGAGGCCCAGGAGGGTCCCTTGAAGGCCTGGGTCCACAGAGATGTTTCAATCAGGATCAATAGCCATATTACCTGTGGCTTCCCTTGCCCCAGTTCTGCCCACTCAGAACATCTGAATCAATTGGTGGCCCAGGGTGGCTGAGTCCAGCCTAGGGGGGCTGAGGTCACAGACCTGTCCCTCCTAACCCTTGTACCATCTCCTTCTTCTCTACTATCACCAAGAGTGTCTTCCCACAGAGCTCTGTCATTCCCCACTAACCCTAGAGTTACCATGAGGTTGACGTATTTATGCAGGCTCTTAGGAGATGCTAATAAAGGTAGCTCTCTTCCTCTCACCAAGGATAGGTCCTGAGAACAAAACTCAACCTTCCCTGGACCCTGCTTTACTTCAAACATGAGCCCACTGTGTCCACATCTTCCCCTGTCCCTAGGATAGGGGCCTCCTGCCTTCTCTATCTCGGTCTTGACCGTGATGAGCATGGGCAGACAGTGAGTGTGAGTGGCCACATGCAACTGTAGTCATAGAGGAAGTAGCATCCTTTGAAAGGCCATGCTGGAGTCCCCACCTCCTGCCCAATTCCCTTACTTGTGACACAAGAACACTCCTGTCCATACTACATAGCTAGCAGTTCCTGGTACTGCTAGGGAGCCCATCGGCCCCCAGCCTTCTTGCAGGAAGGTGGGACTGGGCTCATCTTTATGCCAGGGTCACATATAGAGCCCACCAGGCAGAGACAAACCTTGGGGGGTATGGAAGAAGGAATCTACCTGCCCTCCTAGCTGGTCATTGAGGGCTCTTGTTTCTAGCATCAGGTTGAATGCCCCATTGAGGTTGGCAGTCGGGGTGGGTACAGGAGTGAAAGGAGTGGCATTGTAGCACACTCTGTCCTCTTCAGGGTGGGACCCCGGAAGCAGCCTCCACATCACGTGGAGGTGAAGGCTGCTGAACAGAATGGCTCCAAGCTATGCCATGAGGTCTACCTCCCCAATGACACCAGTAAGGTGAGTTCCCAGCCTGGTACCCAGAGTGAGGTACCCTCAGCAGGTTGCAGGACACATTCTCACCATCCCAGGATGCTCTTTGTTCATTTAATTAGGTCCACATTCCAAATGGACTCTCTCACCCCAACCGCTGCTACTCCCAAGTGTGCCATAGCATGACTGCCTCCAAACTCCAAGCCAGCATGGAGGAGCACTGCACTGAGTTAAGGGGCCACAGGGAGGCTACCAGTGATTGGAAATGGGAGCTATTTCAGAGGTGTGAGTTAAGATTTCAAGCCAAGGAAGAAAAAGAAAGGAAGCAAGAAACGTGGGCAGCAAGGCTGTGTCCTGGGGCCTGTAGGCCCTCAATGCAATAGTCATGGCCCTTTGGCTCAGAGCTTACCATGGAGGCTTGAAAAGGTAGAAGGGAAGGTAGGAGACCACTGGGTGCAGCTATGAGTAAAAAAGCATCAAAGGAGAATGGGACCAAGGCTACTCTCAGACCCTCCCCTGGGCATCTGTGGCTTGGGTACAGTTGAATCTCTGCAATAAGAGTTCCCACAGTCTGGCTACAGGCTCACAAAATACAAGTCCAAAGGGTCAGACCTCCCTGGTCTAGTCAAGGCCCAGGACAGTAAGTGCTGTTACCAAGCACTATGGAAACATAGATGGCTTTCTGGGACCTGTCCTTCTTCACACAGAACATGGGCTTTAGATGACAAAGACAGGCCCAGGGTGATGGTTCCTTCAGATTCCCAACCCTTACGTAAAAGCTGGGCTCAATAGCACTGGGGAGGCAGGGACTCCCTGTAGCCAATTGCCCTAGGCAGATGGATGCATTTCACATTCAGTGAGAGACCCTGTCTAAGAAAAACAAAACAAACTGTGAAGAGCAATCAAGAAAGACAAGAGCATCCTTGAAGTCAGAGTGGCACACATATTGAATTCTAGCACTTGGGAGGCAGAGGCAGATGAATCAGAGTCCAAGGCCAGCCTGGTCTACAGAGTAAGTTCCAGAATAGCCAAGGTTACACAGAGACACCCTGACTCAAAGAAGAAAGAAAGAGAAAGAAAGGAGAGAGAGAGACAGAGAGGAAGGAAGGAAGGAAGGAAGGAAGGAAGGAAGGAAGGAAGGAAGGGAGGGAGGGAGGGAGGGAGGGAGGGAGGGAGGGAGGAAGGAAGGAGGGAGACAGACAGACAGCTAGACAAGACACTTAAGGTTCACCCCTTGCCTTTGCATGTATGTGCACATACTCACATAAACATGGATATAGCACACGCACACACAAAGTACAGGGGGGAGATAAACTGCAGAATAGAAGTTTGGGAGGCCTTCTCGCCCTCGGGTCCCGGGCCTCACCTGCTACCTCTCTGTGCAGACAATGGAGGTGGGCAGCAGCAGCCGGGTGCGAGACCTATGTGAGGGCATCACCACCAAGCTGCGGCTGGCCTCCTGGGATGGCTGCAGCCTCTTCATCAAGATCACAGACAAGGTAAGCAACTTGGTAGGCCAAGGGGTAGAGCAAGGTCCTCTTGCCTGAGGAGGCCTCCAGACCAGCAGACCTCAGCTTACACAGAACGCTGTGCTATCCAGGCCCTTCAGTGCATAGCTGGGGCTGTTGGGAAGAATGGGGTGGGGTTTTGGAGCCCCACACCCTGCTTGTCAATCCCGAGGGAGTCCCAGCCCACCCCGCCAAAATGAGTAGTTTCTGGGTCCAGCTCTGCTGGGTCTCCTTGGAGGCTACACCCTGGAAGCTGGCAGATCTGACCCTCCCTCCTCCCTAAAGGTCATCAGCCTGAAGGAAGGAGACTTCTTTTTTGACAGCTTGAGGCAGGTATCTGACTGGGTCAAGAAGAACAGGCCCCAGAAAGAAGGTGAGGGGGCATCTCTGTGGAGGGGGGTGGCTGCCTGCCCACTGAGTCACTGCTATGGTTCCAGCCCCTCTCCCATCCTCACTCTCATGTTCCCCCAGACAAGCAAAGGCTAACTTCTGGCAGGGTGTGAAAGGTAGCCCGGGCTCCATGGCGGGGAGGTGGGCCCAGGGACATTTCTGGAGGTAGCTCCTACACTGCTGGATGAAGATGAGTCAGGACTTGGAAGAGGAAGGGCAGGCACTTTCCAGGCCGGAAGGCAGCAGGAGTCACATGAGGGCTAGGAGGGCTTTCTTCAGGAGTGAGTCTTTGGAGCCTGTTTGGTATCCACTGCCACCCCTCTTCTAGGGGCCCCCACAACCCTTCCCTACCAGGTGTTCTTTATGCGGAAACTGTGGCTCAGTGTGATCCCTGGGAAGGATGTGAATGCAGACACCATACTCCATTACCACCAGGTACCCACCACGTGGCCCCTCTTGAAGTCATAAGAGCCATTCCATCCTATCCCAAACCTGTCCTGAGACAGGGGAAAGGAATGGGTCAGGGAGGGACGGCCTTGCCCCAAGCGCTTGGAACCGGGTAGAATGAGATGAGCAGGACCAGACCCTGTGGGTTCCAGGGACAACAGAGCCCACCAGCTCTGGGGACAAGATCTACAGTGTGAAGTGGGGGAGAGCACACAGAAAGCTGAATGTGATGAACCAGCCTGCAACCTGAAAGGACATCATGTGGACAAACCCCGTGTCCACCACAGCTCAATACCAGGAGCCCTCACTTAAGTCTCTCCCCTGGCTAGAAACTCTCCCCTTGGAGTCCTCAGCGTTTGCTCTGCTCAGTTAGTGAATGGGAAGTATAACACCCCCACTCCAGGCTCCTGTCACCTGAGGCCCAGCATGTCTGCCACTCAGGAGCTGCCCAAGTATCTGCGCGGGTTTCACAAGTGCTCCCGGGAAGACGTCATCCACCTAGCAGGCCTCATCTATAGAGTCCAGTTTGGCGATGACCGGTCTCAACTGGCTAGTGTCTCAAAGATCCTGAAGGAACTGGTGCCTCAGAACCTCACGCGCCTGATGTCCTCAGAGGAGTGGAAAAAGGTTCTTCAGAGGGTTTGAGGGGACGGGCAGGCTGGTTGGCTTGGAGTGTGGGCTGCCTGTAGTTGGCCTTTCCCTGTCCTTAGTACTCCTGAGGCCCTGTTGCTGCACTGTCGTCCACACAGGTGGGCATTGCTCTGTCCTGAGTCTCAGGCCCTGGGTGTCTGTGCCCTGTATGGGGAGCAGGCATCAATGGTCCTCTCTTCCACCAGAGCCTGCTTCTGGAATGTGACAAACACAAGCACAAGACGGCGGCAGAGGCCAAGGTGGAGTTCCTGAAGTGGATCTGCCGCTGGCCTACCTTTGGGTCTGCCTTCTTTGAGGTGAAGGTAGGCCTTCATCCACACCCAGTCTCTGGCCCCATACAGGCCCCATTTAGTTGAACCCTCGGTGCCTATCAGTAGCCACAAGCGTGTGTGTTCTGACTGTAGCTCTGGCGAGCACGTAAGAAGTGTCCACCTAGGGGCTAAGGAGATGTCTTCCCTTGAAAGCATAAGGACCTGAGTCTGATCCTCAGAACTCATGTTGAAACACAAGAATAACAAAAGAGCTAAACACACTGTTGTCTGCTAGTAATCTCAGCACTGGGGAGACAGAGAAAGGAATTCCTAGGACTCGCTGGCTAGCCAGCCTAGCCTGTTTGGTGAGTTCCAGGCAAGTGAGAAATGTTTCAAAAATACTTACATATATACACACATATGGCTAGTGAAATGGCTCTGTGGGTTAAGGGACTTGACACCTAAGCCTGATTGGCCTGAGTTCAATCCCTAGGACCCACCTGGTGGAAAGAGGTAATTAACTCCTGAAATTATCCACGGACACAAACATATGTTTAAAAAACAAAGGTGGTTGGCACCTGAGGAATGGCAATCCAAGATTGGCCTCTGCCCTCCATACAGGGCACACGCTAGCACACGCCCCACACATGAGCATGTTTACCCATGCGCTTACTTCCGTACATTCACATGGACACACATACAAATAGAAAGTGGTCACCTGACCCCACACACACACACCTTATAATAATTGTGCCTCTACCTCCCCAGCAAACCTCTGAGCCTTCCTACCCAGACATTCTCCTCATCGCCATTAACCGCCATGGATTACTGCTCATCCACCCCAAGACCAAGGTAGGGCAGGCAGCAGGGGCTGCCTCGCGGCAGTCATCCATCCTGGGGTGGGATGCCTGCCTTCCTGCCTGCCCCTCCCCTGCAGCCTGGCCTCCCGCCCACCCGTTGTCTGTCTGTTCCCAGGAACTGCTGAACACCTACCCTTTCACCAAGATCTCCAGCTGGAGTAGTGGCAGCACTTACTTCCACATGGCACTGGGAAGCCTGGGCCAGGGCAGCCGGTTGCTCTGTGAGACCTCTCTGGTGAGCGCACAGGCCCCGTATCCCACCACTACACAGCTCCCAGAAGTGTTGGGGAGTTCTCTTTACTCCCACTCGGAAGTCGTTCGCCATGAGAAACTGCTCGCCCATGATCAGGCTAAGCCAGCCGAGGCTTTGCGGGGAGGATAGATGGATGCCCAAGACTGACATCCAGCATGTCCAAGGACTCTAAGACATCCCAGCCCATTCTGAGGGGGGTCCACTAGCAAAGCCCAACATGGGGAGGCCGCCTTCCTCCTTTCTTTCAGTTCTGCCATGTTGCCCCAGGGCTCTCCCTGTACCCACAGCCTCTGATCCCACCCTGTCCTGTCTAGGGCTACAAGATGGATGACCTGCTGACCTCCTATGTACAGCAGCTCCTGAGCGCAGTGAACAAACAGCGGGGCTTCAGGGCCCCAGCCCTGGCCAACCCCTAACAGGTCTCATCTGCACACAGCCTTCCAGGCTGGTCTCCCATCTGCTTCTCGGCACACCAGACTGTCTCGCCTGGGTGGTCACTGCAGAGGCCAGCTAAGGTCTCCCGCCTCCTGGCAGGTGGTGGGTGGCATCCCTGAATTCACAATAAAGATTCACCTAGCGAGAGGGAGTATGTGTCTCTCAGGGGAAGAACGGGTATCAGGTGGGCAGCTAGTCTGAGGCTCTCTACCCACCACAGGATTTCATCCAGATGAAAAGCAAAGTGCACCGTGACTTTTCCCAAAACCACATGACAGCCCTGGAGATCCTGCTTCCTGCCCTCGCCCCCAGCTTCCATTCTTGTGGGTCACCAGTATGCCTGCTATGCTCCCAGGCGGGCCTGGTGGAGAGTGGATGCCGATGGCAGTAAATGGGGCTTTGGAGACCTGTTCAATTGCCAGGCCCTGAGAGACACCCCACCACCAACACCAACCGTGCACTTACCAAACTAGCTGACACGGCCACCGCCGCCTAGGTCTGAGGGGTCCTGGCTGATTCTGTTTACAAGTCCTGTTGGCAGCCAACCTGGAGAACCTGAAACTCTTCTGTCTGCCTGTCTGGGGTATCTCTTGAGTGCTGAGCATCTCCAGCAGGGGTAGCTTTACAGAACACCCTCCTCCGTCCCTTCCACAAATCACACAGAACGCTGAGTGTGTGAATCAGCCTTCATTGAACAAGTGTGTGACCGATTGCAGGCTTGAGCTGGGTGGGGCAGTATGCCTCCACAGAAGTGGGACCCCAGCCTTGGTGAGCAGCCGAGAAGGTCTCCTGAGTAGTGAAGGCAGTGGGAATCTCAGCCCTCCATCTGCTTCATCCAGAGGTGGATTTGCTGACACAGTGTAAGCACAGGGACCTAATGTGGTTGAATAACTGAAGGGTGACCCGCCCCCATGCCTCCACCTCCATGGTGCTGGCCCCAGGCCTGGGACAGCTTCCCAGGAGAATGGAATGGACTGGTGTAAGGCTGTGATCTGCAGGACAAGTAAGTGGCAGACAATCCTGTCCCAGTTTGTTCCTGTCCCTGTTCCTGTTGTGGGCATGAGAAGCTCCTTAGCCCACTGTAGAGTGGAAACAGGAAGGATGACATACAGGGAGCAGGGTGGATGGCGGAGCTGGGATGGAGCAGAAATGGGAGGTGGTCAGCAAGAACTGGGGCAGGAGGGTGAAAGCAGAGGTTCCACAGGCACACACATGGAGACTGAGGACCTTTAGACTGAATTGATGTCCACAGACTTGGGCTGGGCCTTGCGGGAGGTCAGGTCAGACAGCTTCTTTAGCCTCTTCTTCAGCTCCAGGGGGAACCTTTCATAGCATCTCTTACACACAGGCTTCATATCGAATTCCACAAACTTGTTCCTACAGACAGAACCCCAGCAGTCTATGCCCTACCAACCCAGACTCCAGACAATAGCCCAGAGGCAGAGGAACAAGTTTCCCTCAGCTGCCGGCCCCCTGCCCTCCCACTCCAGCCTGTCACAGCCAGCAGGCCAGGTTCTAGTGAAAGGCATTGGACAAAGGGCACTGGGGAAGGAGAGATGAGCCTGTAGGTCTCCCTTCCCTCATAGAGGCTTTTCTCCAGAACCCTCTCGGTCCTCTACTGCTCTTGGAAGCTTGAACACCACCTCACCTCCTCGTTGCTGACACCCCACATCTTCCTTGGCTTCATGGAAGAGGCAGCATGCCTTTACAGAGGCTGTTTCCTGAGCCATAATGCCCTCTCCCCAAAACTCAAGGTTCTTTGATGTGCATAACTGCCTCCTTCATCTTTCTCTGGGGTCCCTGGGATGCCTCACTCTGGCCTGCTCCTGCCTCACACATGCCGGCGGCTTGCCTGAGGTTGGAGTTCAGGGATAGCAGGGTGGAAAGCCAAGGCTGCAAAGGGCCCGTTACTCACTTCAGAGTGAGCTTCATGTTGCAGGTGGAACAGGAAAAGCAGTTCACACACCAGGCTTTGCTGAGAGCTGACACCACTGTAAAGCCAAATGTGGGATTAGCAGGCCCCACCCAAGCCAGCTGCAGGCCCAGCTTGGCAAAGCCAGAGCCAGATGGACCTGCAGCTGTGGGACAAACCTCCTCCCCACCAACCCCAATACCCCGACTCTCCCACACTCCCATTCCCCTCCACACCACACCACACCACCAATCCCTCCCATCATGAGGAGAACAGGCTGGTTGGGAGAAAGCAAGGGAGGGAGGAGCTCACCATCGCCCTCAATCACATGACTGCAGTTGTAGCAAACATCTCCAAAGAGCTGTGGACAAAGCAAAGCATCCGTGCTGTCCACAGATGTGATAACCTCCTGACCCCTTTTTGAGGGCGCCCAGCCCACTAGAAGCACTCCCCTGAAAGGGCCACATGTTGAGATGTTGCTCCCCACTGATGCATCCTACTGAAGGCCTGTAAGAGACAGGGTGGGACCCTGCCCGTGTCAGCCTCTGGGGCTGCAATGGCTTATCCATCAAGTGAAGACACTATGTGGACAGATGCTCACATCTCTTACATACAGGCTTCAAGACTCCAAGCTGGGACCCAGGGCCTGAGCACACAGGCCTGGGTTCTGGTGCACACGGTGGACTCCCAAGTGCCTGCAATGGCCCATTCGCATGAGAGGAGACCCCACAAGCCTAGAGACCCTAGGAAGCATCTGCTGTCCTTCTCAGCATGTGAGGACACACTGTCCCCAGAGACAGGGCAGCAGAGCCCACAGCCTTCCCCAGGACCTTCTCCAACGGGCCACCCAAGCGCCTCTTCTGGACATGGAGCTGTCTGGACACAGCCCCAGCCCTGCCCTCTCAAGGTCCCTAGGCCCCCTGACTGCCTCCAGGCCTGTGTCTTTGCAGGATCCGTCCCAGGCCGTACCTGGTTGTAGTGGGTCTCACAGTAGGCTAGGCCCTTCTTCTCATAGTGCCGGTGCCCCAGGAACGGCTTCTCACACTTGGCACAGACAAAGTGCTGAAGGAAAAGAGGTAGTGGCCGGGCAGCGTCAGGGCAGCACCAGGGACCCCAGAAGACAGGAAAGGGTATGAGGCTCACAGTGAACAGAACTGACAGCAGCGTGGGTGCTGTAGGAAACAGCCGGCCCTATTGCCGTCCTTCCTGTTTCCTTTTTCTTTTCTTTTCTTTCTTTCTTTCTTTCTTTCTTTCTTTCTTTCTTTCTTTCTCTCTCTCTCTCTCTCTCTCTCTCTCTCTCTCTCTCTTTCTTTCTTGACTTTTCTCAAGACAGGGTCTCATGTAGTCCAGGATGTTTTCAAACTCACTGTGTTGTCAAGGGTGGTACTGAACTTGTGATCCTCCCAGGTGGTAGGTTTACAGGCACGCCCCGCCATGCCTGGCTTGATACTGTCCCGGGGGACTAAACCGGGGTCCTTGTCTACATGAGGCAAGCACTCTCCCAGCTGAGCTACACTGCCAGCCCTCCTCCTCGTCCTTGAACATGTCTGTGTGGGACTGTGTGCCCAACAGGTCCTGTCATCCGCCCGCCGTCCTGCCGGGTGCTCTGGGTGGACTGTATATCATGTTTGCGCCTGACTCCAGGATCTTCCAGAATGCAAAGAGTTATAACAGTTAAGACAAGTGTGTCTGCCTGACCCTGGCCTGTGGGCGCTGGTCTCCTGGCTCCCATGGCGTTCCTGGCTAGAACAAGAAGTCACCGCCAGAGAAAGTTTCTCCCTGGGAAGCAGCTGGCGCCTGGCCTGGGGCGAGGTCTGGAGGGACTGTGGACCAGACCATGTCCTGACCTGAACCTGTGCCCCTTCCATGCTTACCTCCACATGCCACTGTTTGCCCAGCGCATTGACCACTCGGCCCTCAATGGGCCTGCGGCAGGCCCCACAGATGGGGATGCCCATCTTGTCGTGGCAGGGCAGGCAGTAGAGCTGGCCCTTCAGCTCTCGGGCGTCAGAGGTCAGCTCCTTCCTGGAAGACAGCACAGAGCCCCCTCAGGTACAATCCTGCCTTTCTGTGGGGCCACTATGACCCTTGGTCCAGGATTCTGTGCCTGCGGCCCTTGCTCTGGCTCAACCAGATCGTTCTAATCTCTGAAGACTTCCTGTGTGCACCCCAGACAGGCCCCGGGGCACAGAATTCCCGCCCAGGCAGGCAGAATGCGCCTGTGTACTGTCCAGCTAGCTTCTTGGGATAAAGGTCTGTTTCTTCTCATTCCCGTCTAAACCAGACTGTGTGTCTGGGGCAAGCACAGAAGGGATACGAAAGGACTGTGGGGATCCTCAGCTTCTCTCCTCTCTCTCCCTTCTTCAACAGCAGCACCAGCCGAACACACTCCACTCTTTCCTCCCTGTGACATCTCTGTGACAGTCCTTCAGTCGAGGGACTGTCCCTTACACTGCCCTCCTCAATCCCAAGTCCTTCCGCTTCATCCCGCCTTCACCCTGCAGCTCTGTGCCTCATACACTGAGTGCCCTCTCTGCCTACCTTGTTTGCCTCTGTCCCTGGTGGGGATCCCAGCAGCCCTGCTTTCTGACAGCAGGACTGCCCTTGCCACACGCAGGGCCAGCACTGGGCACCTACCCACAGTGGGAGCAGCTGAAGTGATCCGGGTGGTAGGGATCATTCTTGAACATGAGGGGCTGTTCGTCAATGGTGAGGTGACACCGCTGGCAGATGAATTTGCCCAGGCCCTTGGCCTTCTCCCGGTTGTGGCAAGGCCGGCAGAGATGCCTGTAGGAAGTAACAGTGAGTGTTGGGGGACAGCAACCCTCCTCTACCTCTTCCCTGGCCATCTCCTGGAAAAGGAAGTCTAGAATCCTGCTTGGACCCTCTGTGATGGCTAGGTAATTCAAAATGAGTTTAGCCCAGGTTTGAGAAAAGCGAGTTTCCCAGTCACAAGGCATGGGAGGCCACAGGTAAAGATTCTGAAAGGGATGCCTTCCCACACTCAGCAGCAGACAGGATGGCTTCACAGGTAAAGACTCTCGTCACCAACCGTGAGTTTGAACCCCAAGACCCACATTCTGGAAAACATACATATACACTAAAATGCCTGTATTTGCTGTCTCTGAGAAGTACGTTTCTTTTCCAAGGCTCCCTGAGCCTAGGACATTGTCTGATATAGAAGAGACATTTAGCTGCCATTTGCTGAAAGACTGGCTTTACTTTTCACGTGTCTTTTAGCGCAAGCTATAGTGAATGCATGTCAGGGTGGCCAAATCCATGCAGGGCTCATTCACCCCTCCCTTCGGAGTCTGCTGGATGAAGAGGGCCCCTAATGCTCACAAGCGCTTTCTGTCTCCATAGACAAGTAAGCTGTGTCACACGGAGGCTCCTGAACCCAGCCACTGTCACCACAGAGTCTTTTTTGTGAAGACTTCAGTCATTTATGATTCTGTCCCTTCCCCTGAGCAACAGCTGTGGGCTTAATGGAGAAGGAAATCAACACAGGTTCTGTTTCCTCGTTATTGAAAAGGCAAAGAATTTAGATTCAGGCAAAGATCCTCTAGACCCCATCCAATGTCCCTCAATCCCCATTCCCCACTTGTCACTCCAAGAGGGTAATCCTGCCTGGACCTGGTCCTCCTTCACAGCCTTTAAAATCCATAGGGGGAGCTTTCCACCTGTCACAGCTAACTGACCATTGGCCCTTTGTGTGTGTGTGTGTTGTGTATACATATTTGTGTGTGTGTGTGCGTGTGTGTTGTGTGTACATATTTGTGTGGATGTGTGCACCTGTGCGTGCAGTTGTCTGTGCAGGTGTGCGCACCTGTGTGAGGACCAGAGGTCAATCTCAGGTCAATCTTCAACTGTTCTCCATTTTTTTTTTTTTTTTTTTTTTGACACAGGGTTTCTCACAGAATGTGGAGCTCACCTACTTGCCTGAATTAGCCAGTGAGCTCTAGGGGATCTGCCTGTCTCCATCTCTTCAGAGCTCCAGCTATAGACACGTGTCACGTGGACTCTGTGGCAAGAATCCTCTAGGCAGGCAGACCCCTGCTACCTCTGTGCTATCTGGAATGATGCCACAGAGTGTCACCTGGGGTCTTATTTTCCCACTTTCACCCAGTGCTAGAGGCCCAAGCAAGGTGCCTGTTGAGACTTGCTAACCCACTGACTACCTCCACTGGACCATGGATACCGCTATGGAGAAGTAACTCAGGGTCAGCGTATTGATGTGTGAGTGAAGGTGGACTATGCCTGAAAGGGAGAGAGAAATAGACAACATCTCTCTGAGACAACAGAGCCAAGTACAAGGCAGGGGCCAGTGTCCGGGCCGCAGATGGGGCCTGTGGCTACAACCTTCGTTTCTGTGATCCCTGGAACCCATCTTCACCTAGACATCTATGCACTGGCCTCACCCAACACATTTACACAGCAGCCAAGGACACAAGTGCCTTGCCCAGTCATGCAGTTTAGCCAGCTCCTTCTCTCTGCCTGTCTCAGCTCCCTAAAATCATATTGCAAAGTTGTACAAGAACTAATGTCCTTGAAGCCACCTGAGTAACAGAAAGCCTGTGATAAGCCTGCCACTGGAACTCAGGGTCCAGCATGCACAAGACCCTCGGTCCAGTTCTCAGCACCAGGAAAACAGAAACAACAACAACAACAACAAAAAGGATGTGAGCCTAAGAATGCTCTGCTCAGGCAGCCAATTTCATGGACATGGGCCGTGTGTGAGTCAGCACCCGATTCTCTGCAAGCGCAGCAAGTGTTCTTCACTGCTGAGCCATCTGTCCGGCCTATTTATTTTTACTAGTTTTATTTTCATTCTTACTCAAGTATGTTTGTGAGCGTATGTCATATGTCTGCATGCCCGTGGGAGGCAGAAGAAGGTGTCTGAGCCCCCTACAGCCTGAATAGAAGCAGTTGTAAAACCCCAAATACGGTGCTAGGAACAAAACCTAGGTCTCTTGGAAGAGCAGCACGTGTCCTGAACCGCTGAGCAAATCTTTCCGGCCCCCTCCCTTTGTTTTCAGTGACAGGGCGTCCCACAGGCTTGGAGCTTGATTTGGCTCCAACAGCTTTCTAAGGGGCCCCAAGAACCGACCTGACTACCTCCACTTCCCCAGGGCTGACACCGCAGGCAGACGCTACCACACCAAGTTTTTTCATATGAGTTTTGGGGATCAAACTCAGGCCTTCTTGCTTCCACAGAAAACACTTGATGAGTTTCCTACCCCTCGGCTCCTCAGGTACCACTTTAATTCTCTCTGAGGTACCTTCAGAGCTTTGTGAAATCACCACCTAGACACCCCATCTGGTTTTCCTGCTTTACGTACACACACATTTACCACACACAGCGATACACACACACACACACACGCATGCTCGCAAGCACTCGCACACACACACACACACACACACACACACATATATATATATATATATACACCCGCACACACGCAGGCACACGCATGTGCACGTGCAGATACAAAGGAGAAAGTAAAGCAGAGCCTAAGAATTCTGCTGTGAAAATGCAGCAGGAAAGTAAGAAGAGAACAAACACACACAAAGCCTGGCATGCAGTGACGCGTGCTGGGGTTTAGAGCCTGGCTCTGCCCCTTGCTAGAGTTTGCCACAGGGAGAATGGCTTCCACGTCTCTGAGCTCTGGCCTCTTCAGCTGTCAGACGGGGCGAAATTCCCAGCAGCACGACGCTGTGTGAAAAGACAAGCTGATGATACCGTTGACCAGTAGGTCCAGATGTGAGCCACACATAATCGTAAATGCTGTGGTTGTTTGCTTTTGAGGCAGGCTCTCCTGGAAGTCAGGCTGGCTTCAGACTCACTGTGTGGCCACAGATGACCTTGACCTTCTCACCTTCCTGCCCCTGCTTCCCAAGCACAGGGACCCAGGGCTTTGCACGCAAGTTCTGCGAGCACTGTGCCAACTGAGCCGTGTCCCCAACCATGATTTCAAACATGTTAATAGAGAAGTTTAAGTCTTTTGAAACTGAGAATTCCGACTTGGCTGCACTGTATGGCTACCCCATTTGTGACGTCAGCCTCGGTGAACTTCGATGGGTCTGGGGCAACACCCAACGCTTCCAAGTTTGAGCCACCCCGGCAGGAGCAAGTCTTGGTCAGGGAGCCACCGAGGCATTCCTGCT
Source organism: Psammomys obesus (assembly GCF_907164565.1). NCBI lineage: Eukaryota > Metazoa > Chordata > Mammalia > Rodentia > Muridae > Psammomys > Psammomys obesus. The sequence continues at coordinate 4,371,635 of NW_026596069.1, forward strand.
GGCCATCTTCTGCCTAGAGGCTCTCCCAGGAAAGAGCCAGGCCCGCCGGGCTGAGCTGCATACCCGAAGCACAGACAGCACCCTCATTATAAGGCGCCTGCAGCTGTGCAGGGCTCCACATAAAGGCCATGATTTATTCCACACACCCGAACGCGGCCTAATTATACAGGACAGGACACAAGGACCCTACAGCAAGTGTCTGAAAGAATCCCCTCTCATCTGGCCCAAGACTCCTCAGCCCCGACCCTGGCATGCATAACAACCCCCTCTTCTCTCCAACCCCTCCCCTCCCGCCAACCCAGTAAGCTTGGGATCCTGGCCCGTTGCCATAGTAGCTGACCTCTCCTTATCCCCCCACTAGCAGAAAATCATCCCCTTCTGAAATGTCCTGTTGTGTCTGTCGATTCCAGCCTTAAGACCCCCACCCTGCCCGGCCCTTGCCCACTCCCAGGCTCCCAGGACAGTCACACACTTGGCCTCTGTGATGCTCTGTGGTCTGGCTGGGGGATGGGGGTGTGCACAGTCCGAGGACACACTGGAATATTCAGGACGCGCTCCGTGGAAGCAGACCCAGCTGGAGGCGCAGCCTACCCCTACCACAAAGGACCCCTCAGGAATGAAGCTGCTTTTGAGGTTCGGAGGAGCGGTGGACTCGCCTACTCTCCTTAAATAGTCAAGCCTTCCTCCTGCGGCTACAAGGAGTCCACCTGGAGCACTGCCCACAGCCGACTCACAGCTCACCTGCTTCCCCCAGTCTCCTGTCCTTCCCCTCCTAAGCCATCTGTAAGAGGTAAGGGGTAGGGGTGGGCAGGGAGGGACGGAGAGCTTCAGGAGGCTGAGTGATGGAGACAGAGTAGAGACACCATGCAGTCACACAGGCTGTTTAACCATAGACACAATCCTGAAAAAGTCTTACTTTTTAGAATTATTATTATTTTTTAAAGTCACTGCTTCCTATAGCCTAGGCTGGTCTGGAACTCTCTATGTAGTGGAGAATGACCCTGACCTCCTGATCCACCCACCTTCTAAGTGTTGGGATTACGGGCACCTGCCACCTCGCCCAGTCTGTGTGCTGGGGATCAGACCAGGGCCTCGTGCACACTAGGCCCTAACATATCCCCATTTTGAGCAAGGGGTTACGCATTTTTCATTTTATACTGAGCCCCCAAAGCAAAGGATGATGGGTAACTCCAGTACATGTTCTGTGGGCTGTACTCTCAGGTCTGGCCACAGCGCCCCCCCCCCCCCGCTTGGTCCGCAGAAGTGAGACTGTATCCTAAAAGATGCAGGACTCTCTCATACCCCAACTTGGGCTGTGGAACGCTCTGGCTGGGAAGGGGACTCCTGCCGGTCTGAGGGCCTGGCGCAAGTTTCCTAAACCCAGCTGTTACCCAGAAAAGCTGGTCAAAATGTGGCTAAGTGGTGGAAAACTCCCAAGATCTTAGGGCTCTCGGGTGCAGAAACCATGCCCACTATAGCTGCGATGGGGCGCTGCTGGCCAGTGCCAGAGGAGCCGGGGGGGGGGAAGGGGGGCAGTGACACACTGCTCATTGCGGAGCAGGCCAGCAGGTGAGGGAGGTCCTGGGACTCAGAGCTCAGAGAGCAGGCTCACCAGGCAAGCCAACGCTAGGGGACCGGTGGGTGCCAAATGCGAGGCTCTTAGCAACAGCTCCCGCTTACTCACCTTTGGAAAGTGGGTTTGAGGGAGCCTCGAGACACCACCCCTGCCTTGGGGTGGGGTTAGAAAAAAAATAAGGGTTCTCCTTGCCCTCACAAACCCAGACAATCAAGCCTGCTTCCCTTTCCCTCCATCACTAACTCCACCCTCCAAGTCTGAGGGAGTAACTACGCACAGGGCAGAAAGGGAGTTTCCAGGCCCTGGGTCTGATAGCAATGACCCCAGGCCCTTCTTGCTCACAGGGAAAACTGAGCCACCGTTGGATTTGGCCTGTGATTGGAGCTCAGAGTGCTCCTGACGCTCAGCCAACTCCAATAGACACAGGCGCTTCCCATGGTAGGTCAGTAGTTATTGCCAAGCCTAGAAGAGCTGTGTTCCCCTCAAGTTAGTCAGGAGACTCTGAAGGCATCAGAGGGCCTGCCTCTGACTTTAGGGGTGCATCCTAGGACCCTGTGGCTGTTTCTGCATTCCCTTGAGCCCTGTCCCCCCCGTTCTGCCTTCAGCCACACCATGAACGGCCTGGAAGCAGCCCTGCCGAGTCTGACCGACAACTCCTCCCTTGCTTACTCTGAACAATGTGGACAGGAGACGCCCCTCGAGAACATGCTCTTCGCCTGCTTCTACCTTCTGGATTTCATCCTAGCTTTTGTGGGCAATTCCCTGGCCCTATGGCTCTTCATATGGGACCACAAGTCGGGCACCCCAGCCAATGTGTTCCTGATGCACCTGGCTGTGGCTGACTTGTCCTGCGTCCTGGTCCTGCCTACCCGGCTGGTTTATCACTTCTCTGGGAACCACTGGCCCTTTGGGGAAATCCCATGCCGACTCACCGGCTTCCTCTTCTACCTCAATATGTACGCCAGTATCTACTTCCTCACCTGCATCAGCGCTGACCGGTTCCTGGCTATCGTGCACCCGGTCAAGTCCCTCAAGCTTCGGAGACCCCTCTATGCCCACCTGGCCTGCGCCTTCCTGTGGGTAGTGGTGGCTGTGGCTATGGCCCCGTTGCTAGTCAGCCCACAGACTGTGCAGACCAACCACACAGTTGTCTGCCTGCAGCTGTACCGGGAGAAGGCCTCCCATCACGCCCTGGCATCCCTGGCTGTGGCTTTTACCTTCCCCTTCATCACCACAGTCACCTGCTACCTGCTGATCATTCGAAGCCTGCGCCAGGGTCCCCGTATAGAGAAGCACCTCAAGAACAAAGCTGTCCGCATGATTGCTATGGTTCTGGCCATCTTCCTGATCTGTTTCGTGCCCTACCATATCCACCGTTCAGTCTACGTGCTTCACTACCGTGGCGGTGGGACATCCTGCACCGCTCAGCGTGCCCTGGCCCTGGGGAACCGAATCACGTCCTGCCTCACCAGCCTCAATGGGGCCCTGGACCCTGTCATGTACTTCTTCGTGGCCGAGAAGTTCCGCCATGCCTTGTGCAACCTGCTCTGCAGCAAACGGCTCACGGGCCCACCTCCCAGCTTTGAAGGGAAAACCAACGAGAGCTCCCTGAGCGCCCGATCGGAGCTGTGAGCCTCAAGGAGGTCCTGTCAGCAAGCCAGCTGTAGACTGTTGCAGGAGGACCAGCATCCAGTGGGGCCTATGCTACGAGAGCCAGCTAAAGGAGTCTGTCTTCCCTCACCACTTCCTGAGCAAACAGACTGAGATGTCAGCAGCTCTCGCCCTGCTCCAAGGTCTCAGTGGCAAGGTCATCCAGTCTGAGCAAATCCATCAAGAGGGGGGGGACTAACTACAGGGGTGCCCTGTCCACCCTTCCACAGGGACTGGGCTGGCCTGGCTTCTGTACAGCTCCCAGACACTCAGTGACTTCACTGGTGCTAAATAGGGAAGAGAGCCACAGGGACATTTCTGGAACAATGGGAACCTTTCTTCCCTGCTAAACTTCCAGCTTCTTTCATACTACAGATGCCCACGGCAACAAAGCCCTACAGAAGAACCCAGAGAGCAAGCTGCCCAAGACCCAGGAAAAGAGGCAGCAAAAGCCTCAATGGACCTAGAGGGGCGTCTAATGTTTCCTTTGAAGTGCATGGTATATTGGGTATCGCTTACAGTGCCTTTGCCCCTCAATCCCTTTCTGAGTTTAGGGGACACAGGCTCTAGTGGTAGACACACGTGAGTTCATTTCAGACTGGTTGCTTGTGCCCCTCCTGCTGTAAGCACATTCCCACACCTGCCTCCATCCTGACAATATCTAGCGCTTCTCAACAGAAGGTAGCCTCGCCAGGCAAGTGGCGTAGATGATGAGAAGCCATTAGAGCCCACTGCAGACAGGGAGCCAGATGTGTGAACTTGTCTCCAGTTCACCCAAACTCAGAAGGGGCGTCCTGAGCCCCACTCCTTCCCAAGAGGTTTCTACCACCATGGCTGCCTGGCTTAGAGCTGTTGAACTTGTCAGAGTGTGGAGACCGCTGCAACGTGTCCTTTCATTGTGCTTGTTTGTACTACTCTTAAACATAACCGAGCCCTAAGACGAAGGAGATTATTGTGCTGGCTCACCATGACATGGGATGTCCTCCCCCTGAAATTCTCTTCCCTTCCACCTAAGAATGACCTCCCTTGCTGTAGTTCTGGTGGCCCACATGGCCTATCTGCCCCAGGAAGACCTGAAGCCATGCATCATGGAGTTCCGAGTGCCACTCTAGCTTAGGAGGCCGCTCAGACTTCTCCCTCCAACTGTAGCCTGCCCATCAGTAGAGAGACCCTATGATGACCCTGATGCTCAGCACTGCGTCTCACCAGCACTGGCCTGCCTACCCCCATGGCCCCTCCTCAAGACAGCCTGCTGAATACAAGACCACGAGAGCCTTACAGATGCCAGGACCAGCACGAGGCCATGTGCCTCTCCACTGGAGCAGCAAAGAGGCAAGATTGCTGTAGGCTGCGACAGGAGTGACAGGGGGAGGGCAAGCACCCAGCCAGGAAGGGCAGTTCTTATGGGACTACCTTCCCGGCACAGGGGATGGAGAGCACACTTGGGTCAGAGGAGGAGAAAATTGCAGCTCTATTTGGAACGTGTGTTGGGATCTAAAATGGAGATGCCACACAGGCAGGGGAATTGAACAAAGGCGAGGTCTGGGGGAGGCTCCTGGATGGTGCCATTGAGAGGTCCAAGACTTCATCTTTAAGGGCAGGCATGGACACGGGCCCAGAGAACACCTCTGCGCAGAGGAGGAGACTTGGGGAAGCTAGCACAGCACAGAGGTCTCAGTGGGAGAGGTGGGCCCTGATGAGAGACCACTGGGGGGTCAAGGAGAGGACCTGGTGATGCCAGGGATGCCCTGAAATGTACAGGTCAGCAGATGTGCTGGGAAGGGGTCGGGGGCACAAAGGTGTTGCTGGGAGCTCCCCCAAAGCTTTCCCATGCAAGTGGGAGATGACGTCATGGCTGCTGCGGAGGTGTGGAGCCCACAGTGACAGAGGCACGGGAAGAAAGGATAGTAAGGCTTCCTGGAAGGGGAACTGCCAGAGTACCAGTGAGGCTTACAGTCCTGAATATAGAGTAAATCGGGCAAGCTGGCTAAGGGGTCTCTCTCCAACATCCTCCAGCCATATGAATACAGGGAGGAAGGAGACCGCTGAGGTCAGCATGGTGTGGCAGTAGCAGGTGCGATGTCAGGAGTAATCAGGATCTGCCAACTTAAACCTCCTCATCCGTCCACAGCCACTAGGCCTGTCTGTCCCCAACTCTTCTGCCTCCACTCTTATCTACCCCCTCGGGGGCTGTGTTGTTCTCCCTCTACTAGGGGTAGAACAGTAGAGGGCGCTGCAGAGCCTACTTAGCAGGACCATGGCGCTTAGTGTAGGGGCAAGAGCCCCTCCTCTCTGCCCTCGCCTGCAGCTGCCTCACCTGCCCGCGTTCTTCACAAAGCCCAGGTCAGCCAGCTCCACGTCACACAGCTCACAGCGGAAGCAGCCTGGATGCCAGTTGGCGTTCATTGCCTTGATCACGCGTCCAATGACAAACTCCCCTAGAAGAGGAAACCCCTCAGCTGTCAGTCAAGGCATTCCCCTCCCCCCCCCCCCCCCCCCCCCCTCCCCTCCCAAGTCTTATGTACCCAGTTCTCCTCCCAGTTCAGCCTTGTCCAAGCACCCCTCTTTTAGGGGCCTGAACAGCAGTGCTCAGAAAGACAGAGCAAGAGGATGAGGAAAAGTTCCCAGGCTAAGGAATGACAGTATTGCCTGGTCCTCAACTTGTCCCCTTCCCCCTTCCTATGTGCTGTCACCAGCTCTTACCACAGAATCCGCAGCATGGAGCAAACAGCATTTGGAAGTCATGTTCGCAGTACTTCCGGCCCTCAAACTGCAAATGGAGCCACAGGGGGGAAAAATTAAAGACACACAAGACACTCAGCATTTTTACAAGCCTTTGCCCCCTAATAAATAGCAGGGGTCTGTGGTTCTGAGAAGATGGACTTCTAAAGCTAGCTGGAGCAGGGGACTCGCCTATGCAGTTTATCAGAGTGCGAAGTGAGGGTTCCCCAGAGATGCTGAGGGGATCGAGGCCAGCTCTCGGGGATTCCTCTGTCTGCTGAGAGAGGATGGATCCTGACAAAAGGACGCACTGAGGTGGGGAGCTGGTGCTGGGGAAGAATGGATCACGTCTGAGTTACATGTGCCACTTTGTCCTCCATGTCTGCCCAGCTCAGTGCCTCAGACACTAAGGGAATTGGGGTGACAAAGAAAAGAGTGCTGCGGTCAGCCACTGTTATGTGTTGTTCCCAAGCTTGGCCAAAGCTTACCTCTTCCTTCCTCTCCCAACAACAACAACAAAATCCTGGGCCTGGGATGTAGCTCAGTTTGTCCTTGCTTAACATGGGTGAAGCCCTTGGTTTGGGTCACAGGATTGCATAAACATGTCTGTAATCCCAGCACTTGGGAGATGGAGGCAAGAGGGACCAGAAGTTCAAAGTCAACCTTGATAACTTCCCTCTCCTAAAGCTACCTGCAGCTCTCCCTCTGAGCCAGAGAGGACACAGAGGCTTAGACTTCCTCACCAGCAATGTCTCCTGAGCACCTGCTGTGTGCTAGGCTTGGTTCTGGGCTAAAACCCCTCGCAGAGCTCTGGCCAACCCTCCGCTGCCCTATAGCCAGCCAGCATCTCCAGGGAGCCTGAAAAGTGACGGGATCCTTTGTATCAGTCAGTCGGTGATGCCAACAGCCCACCAGAGAGCACAGCTCCCTTTAAGTTCCAGTCGCCCGGCACCCTCCATTGCAGCCCAGGGGAGCGGCAGCCAGCATTCAACCAGCTCTGGCGGAGGCAACAGAGGCCCTGACTCTGGGCCTGCCAGACGCTGTGGTGTGAATCTTACTGCCAGTCTGATGCCACAAGTGGCACCATGCGGACAGAAATAACCTCAGAAGCATAAACGTGAACATCTAACAAAATAACGAGAAGTAGGACAGTTTAAGTACTTGTTATCTTCATTTTTAATAAAGCACGATATCTATTAATACAGCTCACTATATGTCTCCATGTCTATGTGTCTGCAGGTGTGTCACCCTTTTTGAGACCGGGTCTCCCACCAGCCTGTGGCCCACCAAACAGGCTGGCTGACTGGACAGCAGCCCCAGGGATCCACCGGTCTATGCTTTCCCAATGCCGAGGCACCATGCCCTGCTTTTTTATATTCGTCCTGGGGATTAAACTCAACAGCTCACAATTGCTAGGCAAGCTTGCTGATGACTGAGCCACTTCTTCAGCCTCTGCATTGGGCTACTTTTTAACAACAGCTGCGTTTAAGAAGAAAGGGTTTACAGCTTGCTCTTGTGAGCTGGCATGGGCCCTTTACTTTCATCCGAGTAATGACCCCACTCCTGGTCCCACCTGGCATCCCAGCTTCTGGCTCATGGCCTCTGTATGCCCAATGACCAGAGCCTCTCTCTCTCTTCCATTTTGTTTGTTTTCTTTGAGACAGTGTCACTACATAGCCTCCCACGGTCCGGTGTCGCATGCCTTGAATGGGGGGGGGGAGGGGTCCTTTTCAAGTGTTGGACAATGCTGTGACTCCTCTGTCCCAAGATCAAGGCCCCAAAAGGAGAGCCAGTAAGGTAGAAAGACGGAGGAGGAGTCTCTACCTCCTGCCACAACCCTCTCATTCCCCTGCTTCTACTTCTGCCACACCAGCCTCTCCCCTAACACCCCACATGCTCCCCCTGCAGCTGTGCTGTGCCCTCTGCCAAGACCGTTTCCTGCAGAGGGGCAGGATGTGTGCATATATGTGTGTGAATGTGTCTCTGCAATGTCTGTCTGTGTGTGTGTGTGTGTCTATGTCTGTATGTATCTGTGTGTGTGTGTGTGTGTGTGTCTGTGTCTGTGTGTCCCTTCTCTTCAGGTCCCATCAAACATCACCTGGTCACCCAATTCCAGCCACGAGGATGCCTGCTTCTGAAGCACCCTCACCAGATGGTGGAATCACGCAGCCATTGCATTTACTGTCTGACCCAACGGACAGCAAACACCACGATGTGGGGTCTTCCTTATCCCGGAAGCTGCCCCCAGAACCTGTCCAGGGGAGGCTGAATGAAAAAGAGGGCTTCCAGAAGTCCCCAGGTGAGAGATGGGCCAACATAGCATTTGAAACTCAGCTTTGCTGCCTGAGAGACTGGCCGGATTTGGCAGGAGCCACAGGCCCTCCGAGATCAGGCTAGCACCCTGAATCCCCCTCACCTCGTAGAAGAGCCCCTCGGGGAATGGCCGGAAGCACTGAGCACACACAAAGCAGTGCTCGTGGTACAGCTCCCCATTGCTGTTGACGATGCGCTCCGTGGGAGCAAACCGGGCCTGGCAGCGCTGGCACAGGGCATCGGCCAAGCATTCAGACATGTTGCTAGAGGGGATAAAAGGAGAAGGAGATAGTCAGCGCCGGGCGGCAGGCTTGCAGGGCTGGCCCGGGGACATGTCCCTGCTTAGAATGCAACCTTTAATGGCAGCAAACACGGAACAAACTTTGCTTAAAACATGAAGTTTTGTAGGTGTGGGCACACATGTACTGGGGTGGGAGGCTGCAAGCCAGAGGGTAAGCTCGGTTGCTGTTCCTCAGGCACAGTCCACATTTTTGTTGTTGTTTTGTTTTTTCGAGACAGGGTTTCTCCGTGTAGCCCTGGCTGTCCCTGGACTCACTTTGTAGACCAGGTTGGCCTTGAATGCACCTGCCTGCCTCTGACTCCCAGAGTGCTGGGATTACAGGCATGTGCCACTAGGCCAGCAATCCAGCTCTCTTTACTGGGGGTGAACGTGCTGCCTTGGACAGCTGTACACAGGATGAACATATGTCACCATCCGAAACATATTCCAGGGGCTGGGGGTGTGGCTCAGTTGGTAGAGTGCTTGCCCAGAGGCAGGACGGGACTGGATCCTGAGCACTTTGTATGTAACGCTGGGTATGGCACGTTGCTCCTGTAATCCCAGCACTAGGGAAGTGGAGGCAGGAGGATCAAGATCACTATTGGCTACCTGAATGACACGAGACCCTCTCTGAAAAGGAAAACGAAGAGATAGGAGCCTAAGTTTCTTTATAGGGCCCACATCCCTCTTTGCGCTGGGTCATGCGGTTTGCTGTACCCATCCTGAGGTCACTCTCAGTGCCCTGGTCACCACAGTTCATACCATACACAGCCAAGGTTGACCAGGGAGGGCTCCATTGCGGCAGGCCGCGCAAGGTGAAGTGTAGGTCCCTTACCTGAGCAATGGGGATTGCCTGGGCCTGGGCTGGCCTGTGCTGGGCCTCCAGCATAAACCAGCACATGACAGGCATTTTGTAGATGACCACTGATGCAGATAGCAGCTGAGTCACTGCGGCCTACCAAATACCTTCCCTCTCTCCCCGTTCTCAGCTAAAGACGATGCGTGCATGCGCACAGGCTTGCTCCCTTGAGTTCCTGTGGGGTGGAGGTCAGAGGCTGAGGGCGGATATTTTCCACAATTTCTTCTCCACCTTATATTTTAGTCAGACTCTCTTGCTGCGCCTGGAGGTCACTGGCTCAGCCAGTGAGATCTGCCTATCTCTGTCCACCTGGTGCTGGACAGGCAAGAGGTCAGCCTTTTTTTTTAATGGGTGCTGGGGGTCTGAGCTCTGGTCTTTAGTGCTTGCACACTAAGCGCTTTTTGAACTGAGTCACTGCCCCAGCCCACAAAGACCTCTTCCAGGACTCAGTCCTCTAGCACCCCTGTCCAACTTCCCCGTCACTGGCAGGAAGTTCAGAGGAACCTGAGTGATGTCAGCCACAGGATGTCTTTCCCTCCTTGGGTTGCCTGCCTCTGACCGTGGCTCCCGGGTCCTCTTCCCCCCCATGTCTTCCTCCACCTCCTCCTCGGGGACCACTTGTTCCTTAATGGCAATGACCCTCTGCCCACTCTCCCATTGGTCCCTCTCCCTAGCTTTTTTCGGGTCTCTTCCAGCGGATGGCCCTGGGGTAAATGTTTAAGAGACACATCATCTGTTCTCTCTCCCAGCATCCTCCTCATCCCAGGTTAATCCTGTGTGAACTACTGTGGGGATCATCCCAAGTCCTGCTGTCCCCGTTTCCCTTCTCTCTACCCTGTCAGTTTTCTAGGGAATCAAGCAGACAGAGCTTCAGAATCTGTCTAACCTGTGCTGAAACCACAGCCTTATTTTGGTTTGTGGTGTCCTTGACCACTGAAGCCCAGGTTTGTGCCTCCATGAATCGGCAATAAAATCACCCATTCTGTAGCTAAGGATGTGGCTCAGTTGGTAGAGTTTGCTAACATTCCCTTTGTCCCGCGTTCAATCCTCAGCATGGCATAAAACCAAGTCTGTAATCCCACTGCTTTCGAGGTGGAGGCTGGATCAAAAGCTCAAAATCATCTTTGGTTACATTGTGAGCCAAGGTTAGCCTGGGACACATAATAATCTCAATCTGAAAGTCACCAAAGGGATGACAGGAACAAAACTAGTCTCTGGTGCCTTAACCGTAAGTATTGAGTTAATCTCAGACTACATTAAAACAGCTTCAACAAGTGGCGGGCGCCCTGTCTCCACCCTGTCTCCAACCTAGACCAGTTCCTGTGCCTTTCTTGCCAGCCTCTCAGAAGGAGGAGGAGGGGTTTCCGAAATCAGTACTTAAGGCAAGTACAAGCTTTTCCGGCCATTGTTGTCTGTGACCCCGCCCACCCCCTCCCCATTTACCTGAACTCATTGCAAGCCTTACTTGGCCGGAGGGGGGCGCTGCAAATACAACCCCCTACCCAGCTAGCCCGCTAGGACTGTTGCCCAGGCTAGGCTGCCAGCCCCTGGGTTAGGGCATAGCATGGGGGCCTCCTCCGTGGGACAGGAGCTCAAGTCACTGGCTAGTTTGTCAAAGGGCAGCAGAGGCAGATCTGAATAGAAAAGATATTGTTCCTGCTGAGCTGAGCAGCCAGTTCCCAGAAAGCAGGGACTGAGGAGAGGGCTGGGCCTGGGTAGGTCCTAAAACAGGACAGAATTCTTCTGTCTGTCCCTATAGAGTGGGGAACCTGAGCTCTGGGGCTCACTGTGCTGGGAAATGGGGGGGTACAAGCCCTTTAGGAATCCTTGGAACGGTTAAGAAACTGCCAGGCAAGCAGGATGTGGTGGCATATACCTCTAATCCCAGCACCCAGGAGGCTGAGACAGGAGGATTTCTATGAGTTTAATTAAGCTTAACCTGATCTACATCATGAGATCCAGGCCAGCCAGGGCCACAGAATGAGACCCTGTCTAAAAGTTGAAGAGAAAAAAAAGGAGAAGGAGAAATTGTTGTTGTTGTTGTTGTTGTTGTTAAAACAACAACAATTGCAGGTCCCACAGTTGTTCATAGGCCATCTTGCTTCCTTCTCTGAGAGCTTGCAGCATGAATGCCAACTACAAGCCCAAACCCTGGGCTCTTGTCCTCTAGGATCTTGGCCAACTGAGAGCTAAGTGTCCATACTTGAGAATGGCTCAGTGGCAAAGTCCTTGCTTTGCTTGTGTGGGGACCTGAGTTCAGACCCCCAAAGCCAATTCCAAAAGCTCGGTGCAGTGGTTCCACCTGGAATCCCACGGTGGTGACATGGGTGGAAGCAAAGCCAGGCCAGGCAGATCCCTGGAAGCTCCCTGGCCAGCTACCCTGGACAACGTGGCCAACGTCCACCTGAAAAATAATACCAAAGCTTGTCCTCTGACTGCCATACATAGCGCATACCCACTCACCCAGATCTTCAATTGTCCTTGAGTGCACACACACAAAAATTGCCAAGCATTCTAAAAGAAGCCCAGAGGTCAATCATTTAGAGAAGCCCTTGTGATTTCTACTTGTAGAGGGTAACACAGTGACTTGCCGCCCAAAGACACTATCCTAGGAGAGTTTGGAAACTATGGCCACCACCGGCTGAGCTATCATGGCGCTCACTAACGCGGAGGCAGAGCATGGAATTCTAGGCTGTCTCTGCAAACCTTTCTGGTAAGATCAGAAATTATGAGTAGCATCCTCCCCCACCCCCCCCCCACCCCAGACAATCGTAAAGGAACAGCTGCTGTTGCTTCTGACAACCAAGGGTCAACAGACAACTGCACAGGGCCAGCCTTCTGTATTCAGGTGCCAGGAACACACATCAGCAGATCCAGAGACAGAGGGGTACTCATTAACAAGCCCTGCCCAGAGTACAATTTGTGAGTGCAGCCGACTCCAAACTCACCCAACAATGATTGATTCAACAAATATTTTTTAAAAGGGCATTTAGAGGCTGTGTCCAGAGGAGACAAAAGGCTCCAAATGCCCACATACCCACTTTCTGATGCAGATGGATGGAGACACACAGAAGCTTAGGCAGAACGTGTTGTCAGGCAGCTCTAAGTTCATGCCTCCAAAGTATCTCAGCCTCTCCCGTATGGAAAGCTTGAGTTCTAGAAGCCAGGACTCTCAGACAATGTATCACTTTAAGGACATGTGGGAGGGGTAGCGCACACCTGTTATCCCAGCACGCTGGAGGTGAAAGCAGGAGGCTCAAAACAAGTTCAAGGTTGTTATCTGTAACCACATATTGAGTTGGAGGCCAGCCTGTCTTTAATAGTTATTTTACTTACTCATTTATTTATGTGTGTGCTTATGTGTGTGTGGTCCCAGTAAGATCATGCAACTGAGAGAAATCAATGTGAGGGCGGAACACCTGCAGAAGCAACCCCTCTCTGTCTCCCTAGGACAGCCCATCTCTTTCCTGTAACGGCCTTTGCATGCTTCCCTGCAATGGGCAACAAAACATACAAGCAAAGCCAAAGCAACAGAAAGCAGAGCATCCTTGGAGGGAAATGCCAAGGTAACCTCTGCATGGTATGGGGCAGTGTGACTCCCTTATAAATGGAGTCTACCATGCAAGTGTGCGGAGTCCCCCCCAAAACAGCTGATGAGTTAGAAACCGGACCTTGATCCCCGAAAGTACTAAGTGTGGAGAGACTCAAAACAGACTGTGATAGCTGCTCCATGGCCTTTTTTGTGCTCCTCCCAGAAACACAACACAAAACAAAACCCAAACAGCTTGCCCCATGTAAGGGTGGAGTCACACTGGGGAAAAGGCATACGGATGGAACCGTCTGCAGCAGCCTGCAACTAGAGAAGTGGAAAGAGGCGGATGAGATGAAGGTGCTGACTAATTTTTCTTACAGCTTGCAGAACACCAACGCAAAAATAAAAATAAAAAAATAAAAGGTACAAGTTATATTTATGCTAAAGATCTCTTCTAAGGATCCAAAAACATAGAACCCTTAGGAAGAATCAGAGAGTGAAGAGGAAGAGAACACGGTAGAAACTCTAGAAAAGGTACTTGTTGAGACTTAATAGAGAATGGAAAATGTATGGATTCAGTACGCAGATGGGGACACTAATAAAGGCCCCGTAGAGGAAACCATGACACACTGGGGATACTCTGTGTTCGGACTGCATGAATTTGGGGTGATTTTAAAACAAGCAGTAAAAAGGTCTGTCACAGCATGGCTCGTGAGGCTGTGGGATGTTGGGGTGGGTCTGGATGTGATGGAGTCAGAGAAGCTGAATGATAGAGCCACCCCATCCCTCCTTGAGACAAAGGCTTCATAACCTGAGGCAACAGGAGGGAAATGAGTCACTGATTGGAAGAGATGGAGGAAGGACAGACATGAGGGAGAGAAGCGCACAGGAGAGACACCGCATTTGACGAGAAGGTCAGGAATGACCGCGTCACCAGAGTTTGTCCAGCCGGAGCCTGGAAACTGTTAAAGGCTTGAGTGGCTTTTCTGAGCCCAGTGGTTGGGGCAGTGGGAGAGGCTCTGTGAGTCTGAATGATTTAGATGACCATTATGTAAATCGGGTTCAGGTAACTGCTAAAGCAATCCAGAGAGGGATAAGAGAAGGGAAAAGCAGAAGAACGGGTCTGTTTTGTCATGGTTTGTAAATGTGACAAGGTCTGTGTTGAGCTGGAGCTCTGGGGGCTGGGGGGTGGGGGGGGGAGGGGTCAAATGCTATTCCACTGAGTCTCTGGAAAGGTTTCAAAAACCAGATCAACAAAAGACAGAAGTGACAAAACAGTGCTATCAAGCATGTCCTAGGTATAAGCAGAGCATGCAGCCAATGGAGTGGTAAAAGCCACACGCAGCCACAGTGCTAGGCCAGAGACTGCCAGAACCAGGCTGCTGGTTGTTGTGCCGGGCACGGCCCTGTTCTCCTTTGGACCTGAGCTGAGCAAGACAGTGAAAAGGGTTGAGGGCCGTGGGGGTGAGAAGTCACAAAGCGACCCCATGACAGCAACTACACAGTAAGATGAGGCGGTGAGATGGTTCTTGGGAAATGGCTGCGGATTACGGTCCATCCTGTCCACTCTACCTCCAGGAGGCCCCAGCCCTGCCTCCCAGCTCCATCCGCTCAGCCTCCCTGGACAATAGCCTCCTAGCTGTCTCCTTTGCAGCCTCTTCTCTGCACAGTGCCAGTGGGTGTATTTACAAAGGATGCTACTCCAGGTCCTCATTGGTGGCTCCTCACAGCCCTCCCTCTGGTCTCGCCTGTCATTGTCCGGGGGAGAGAGGATAAGGAGGCTCCTGAGGGCTGTGAGCAGAGCAAGTGTATCCAAAGTGCAGCATGCTCCAAACAGCATGAAGAACTGGTCAGGGGCCTAGGATCCAGGCATGAAGACCTGCCCCTGCCTCCCTGAGGCAGTGGACAAAGAGTCCATGACATGGGGCTAAAGAGCCCCCACACCCCCTAGGACAAGAAGAGATGTGCCCACTCCAAAGTCTGAGTTGGATGTCTGTTCCTCCCAGACCAGACTGCCTAGGACCTCTGTGTGTGCAAAGGAAGGGAAAACCAAGCCTGAACCTGCTTGAAAACACACAAGCATTTCAAGGGAAATTTCAAGGAAAATGCTTGAAGGCAAGAACTGAAGAGAACCACGACAATGTTCAGAGAGGGTATCTCTGAGGAGGGGCACTGTGGACATGCCCTGTGCTGCTGTGGTCTCCGTGTCTAGGGGTTTCTCTCTTCTCTGGGATGAGCAATTGTACCAGGACAGAAAAGTGCACCTTATCCCAGTGTGACCCCGTGGCCAGCAGATCTCCTGATCTCATCTCTCACCACCAAAAACCTTACTGAATTTCCTCCTTGCTGGCTGCCCATGATGGACCAGTCCAGAGAGAGCAGAGAAACCCAAGTTTAAGAGGTACTTCACATCTCTACTCTGGACCCCACTTTCAGCTTAAGATACAGTTGGATGACTCTGTGGCTGCTTTTGTTTTTTCCCCCCAAAGCTGAAGAGCTGAGGCTGGGAGCCAAGTAAGGATTTCTGGCAGGGACTGGGAGGGCAAGATGACAGAAGTGACCACAGCAGTCTGTAGGACGACCCTTACCACCTTTCCTGGGGTGGGACAGGTCCTTGCATTACAGGAACAGACCATGAGAGAAGAGGCTGTGGAGGAAGCAGGAGGGAAGGGCGGGTCTCACTTCATGACAGGGTACATAGTGTTTCCAAACCCAAACCCTGGGACTCCCAGCCACACCTTCAGGGATGGTCAGCAGCAGTGTGCCCGCCAGGCAGAATACTGTTCTGTGTCTCAAGGGATCCTCAGGCCACTGGCCCACACTGCCGGGCATTGCCCTGACTCCCAGGAACCAAGACCCTTTCCCGAAGAAGATTGCAAAAGGGGACAGGCCTCCCCAGGAGCACCAGTGGAGCAAGGCATAGTGTAGAAAAAGAATTCCTGCCGGCTCTTGGCTAGAAGGGGGTCCTGAGCCCCAGGACAGGCTCTTCCACCCCAGCTTTGAGCCACACACTTCGACCCAGCCATATTCCACAAGTAACTGCAGAGTTCAACACTGTTTGGCCTCTTGTGGTCATGTGACCCACCTCTCAGACCTGGATTGTCATCTACCCCCTGGCAGGCTGCAGGAGTGTTCCCTGCCCCTCTTCCAGCCTCTCCATTTAGGATTTAGGGACAGTTTCCCCACAGGTCCCTAAACACCCTTCATAACCTGTTCTACAAAGAAGGCAATACAAGGCTCTAGAGTGACTATTACCCAAGATCACACAGCAGGTTGCCAGAAAAGTCCATGGCTCTCAGCCATATTTTTAAGGTTTTCGTCTTCAGTTGGTTGGTGACTTCGTGCAAGTCCCTGGTCTGGGTCACCCCGAGAGGATCACTAGCGTTAGAACTACACCTGCCACTGCTCCATACACGCCCTTGAGGAAGAGAATGGTACCCCCCCTGCCAAACCCTCTCAGTGCCTCCGGGGTCCCTCTGAAGCCTCGGAGCAACCGGGTCCCAGGACTTCCCGCCACGATCATCAGCCCCCCCCCCCATCTGTCCCGGCCCATGTCACCCTCCACCCATAACCTAAAGCGTCTGTTACCTTCCCGTCATGGTAGCTGCGCGCCTAGCACCGGTCGGCAGTCCACTGGCCTAACGGAGGACTCACAGTCAGGCAGAGGGAGGAACACGCCCAGACCCCGAGGGCGGCTCCACCCAGCCGGCAGCCGGGCGAGGGCTGCGGGCGACAGTCTCAAGGGGCGCAGGGGATGCCCGTGCTAGTGTCAACCCTGAGACCCTAGCGACGGACACTAGAGGCACCCAACATGAGTGGGTCGGTCACGTCCTCTCCACCCGGTCTCCGTTGCCACCTCCCGGATTCCGGGCATACTTTTCCTTTTAAAGGGAATGAAGTTATAATAAACATGCACAAGTTCGCACCCTACCCCGCCCCCATTCACCCTGCCTCCCACCCTATCCATCCTTCCCCCACCCCCACCTCCACCCAGAGACGCTTTTAAGGGATGTATTAGGAAAGCAAAATTCAGACCGCACGCACACTTGCACGGGCACTTCCTGGGAGTTCCTGCTGGTGCAGCAGGCAGGAAAAAACAGTCCGATTTATGTCTCCAGGACATTTCTGCGCTCTACTCTCCCCATCCCCGGCCCCCCACCGGGGCCACTAAGTCTATGCAGTCCCCTCTCAGAGAGGACAAGGTCTAGGGTATCTTTCTTGCACGGTGTGCCTAATTCGCCCTCAGACCTAACACCAGCGCTCTCCCAAAAACAGCGCGTTTGTATACTTATTTTGGACCAGGTTTTATGTAATCCATGCTCTCTTCAAACACCCTTTTAGGTAGTCAAGAACGACCCGAGTTCCCGATCCTCCTCCCACTACAGGGATGACAGAACGGGACTCCATGTAGATTGCAGGTTGTGCTGAGGATGAAACCCAGGCTTTGTGCAGTCACGTCTCCCGCTGAGCTGGCCAAACGGTGTCTCTTAATAAAATCAAACCAAGACTCCTGTCTCTAGGTAAATGCTGCTGGTAAAGGAAGATCATCGGCCAGAAAATGCCCTGGTGACATAAACACATTCAGGGAGTGATTGCTTTGAAATCCTGTTCTCACAAAGCTGATATCACCAAGGAGCAGGATCTTCAGTTGTTCTCATTATTATTATTTTTTTTTATTTTTTATTTTTTGCATTTGTCTTGGCCCTTTCTGTCAAGTTGTAAATTTGAGAGTTGGTCAAACACAAAGTGTGAAGTGCTCTGTGGTTCCTCCGCCGCTGTGGAAACACAGCGGAAATGTGTCCACGACTGTCAACACAGAGAAGCAGGCATGCATGGCAGAGAGGGAACTGACTGCCGGAAAGAGGTCTTGTAGCAACCATAGAGAATAAAAAATCAAACACGGGGTTTGGAAAGATGGCTCATAACACAAGCATGAGCACCTGAGTTCAAATCCCCACCACACAAAAAGCTGGAGATGACCCTGTGTGCCTGAAATCCCAGTGCTGTGAAAGGCAGAGGCAGGAGGACCACTGGCTGCCAGTCTAGCTCCCAGATACAGGAAAGGACCCATATCAAAGGCACATAGTGGAGCATGATTGAGTAGGGCAGAGAGTGATTGGGTAGGGTGCCTAATTTCCTCCTCTGGCCTCTGTGTGCATTCACCTGCTCACCCACCTCCCACCTAGCACACACACTCACCCCCGGATATTGTATGATTGCCGTATGACTGTGGGCATGCAGGAAACTGCCTATTTGTTCACCTGCTTAGCCCCACTGCAGATACAGAGCTTCCAAAACAAAACCAGCTCTACAATGGGGACACAGAGAATGCTAGGACATTCTGATGAATGGCTACTAGGCACATCCTGCAAGGAATGTGTCTTGCCTTGGGCCGGGAGGCAAAGAGATCGGACACCCACCGTGTTTTGCAACTGTTAGGATTTAGTGGAGATGTAGGTGTGGGCATGGTCCCTGCCAGGCATGACAGGTGCTGGGGTGGGGCAGGTGTGGGAGTGGAGTAAAGTAGGACACGTGGGTGAAGGTATGTTTATGCTGTGGGGTTGTGATTTGTGCTGGGAAGCAGGAGGAAGCAGGCTATGAACTTCCACTGTCACAGAAGTGGAAGGTTTGATTCAGGTACAAATTAGGGCTGAACGGATCCCCAAAGATGTCCCTGTGTACAGAGAGCTCTCCGTGAGAAGCAAGGGAGCAGAAGAGGTCCAAGTTGAACAGGGCAAGCTTAGTAAGGAGGAGTGGCTGAGGAGTCATCTCTGTTAGTAAAGTTTTTACCTTGTGTGCACGAGGCCAGGATCCACTTTAAAAAATAAAACAAAGCCAGATATGGTGACATGAGTTTGTAATTCGAGTACAGGGGAAGCAGAAACTTACTGATTTCTGGCCTTGATGGCCAGCCAAACTAGCCTAGTTGATGTGTTCTTAGCCAGTGACAGATTCTGTCTTTAAAAAAACCAAGGTAGACAGCACCTTAGGAATAGCAGCTGATGCTGACATTCTAGCCTCCGTGAATACAAGCACACGCATGCACCTGCATCCATACAAATATCTACAAAGAAAGAGATAAGGGGTACCATGGAACCAGAAAAGGCGCCCTAAGGAGCTAGGGAACAGTTGGCCCCCATCTGCAAGAACAGGAAGAGATCTGAGATGGATAAGAGCAGGCCCAGGAAAATGAGGGCTTCAAACCCAGCCCTATCACAGAGGAAGGGGAACAGGTACCCTAGAGAGGCTGAGCCCAGGAGGCAGTGGAGCATTGTACCTGCCCTGAAAGGAGGAAGAACAACACACAGCTTTGTGAGGCCAGGGGACCAGGGTGGTGCTGCATTATGTCCGAGCTGAGCTTGGTAAGATGGACACAATGGACACTCAGAGAGAGGCTTGAATCCCTGAGTGCTGTGACTCAGGGAGGGGAGCCCAGATGGACTCTGAGATGCCTGAGGTGAAGGACAGAATAGAGAGTGACACAAGGATTTGTCCCAGAAGGAAATGAAGGTTCAGAAGCTTGCCAGAGGCAGAGCTGGAGCTCAGAGCAAATGAGTCCCAGAGAAGACAGACCAAGTCTCTGATAAAGCCTTAGCATGTCTCCTCTGCAGGCCTGAGGCCAGTGCTGCTCAGGGATGCTCAGGGTCTGGGCACAATGCCAGACCAGGAAGATGACGATGAAGAGAACTCAAGGTCTCCAAGTGCCTCAGCTGGCTTCTTCCAGCCCCTGGAAGAGCCAAAACAAAATCTTAACATAAAGAGGAGAATGAGCAGGGCTTTGCAGCTCCTCCAAAGTATGATAAATAATCTCATGATAGAATTTTAGAATCACCAGGGAAACAAATTTCTGGCCACATCTGGGGCTTATCCAAATTAGGCTAGTTGAGGGAGAAGACCCTGAATGTGTCACAGTGGCTAAAGGTGCCTGACAAACTGAGTTCTGTCCCCAGCCCACATGATAGAAGTTGTCTCCTGACCTTGATGAGCAAGCCAAGGTATGTGCACACCCAGGCACACATACAGACTGTGATGGCTAACCTTGGTTGCCAACCTGGCTATGGAATCAACTAAAACCTCAGTGCTGGACGCTGCTGTGAAGAATTTTCTTGACTGGATCATTTGAGGTGGGAAGGCTCATCCTTAATCTGGGCCACACCTTCTGGTGGCAGAATACATAAATAGACATGCAGTAAGGAATCTTGCTTCTAGCTTGTTCGCCCTCACTCTGGATGGCAACTTCATCAGTCCTGTTGCCTAGGCATTCCTTTGCTGGTTGGCGTTAGGACCCGCTTCTCCAGGACTCCAACACTGCCACGGCGGAGACATTTAGCCTCATGTCTAAATGTCTGAGCAACTGAGCAACTACTGATTCTTGGCCTTCCGGTCTGGAGACAGGCATAGTTGGACTAGCTGGACAGCAGTCTATAAGCCATTCTAGTAAAAACTCTTTCAATACAGATTTTTCTGTCAGTTCTGGTCCTCCAGAGAACTCTGATTGACACACACATACACACAAATAAATAAATGTCATAAGTTTTTGTAATTAAAAAAATAATAATAGTAAAGTGGCTGAGGGTGAGCATTCACCTGCTTGCTGGACATGGCTGATGCGGGGGCCAGCAGCCAGCTGTTGCTCTTGCTGCCATGCCTGTCCTGCCATGAAGCACTGTTTTTACTGGAACTGAGAGCCAGAAGAAAGTTTCTTCGTTGTCTCTACAATGAAACAAGTAACTAATCCACGAGGTGTTGGGTGGATTGTATCCACTATGGACAGGCCCTGCAGAGGGAGCCCACGTGCTTTCGCCAAGCAGACAGAAGGATGGTGGAGTACAGTTAGGCAGCCAGCCACGTGGGATGCGAAATCCTCCCTGACAGAGCTCTCTCCCCTGCCTCTGGGTTATGGCTGGTTTCTGTGAGGAGTTAGTAGGGGCGACAGCGGTCATGAAAAGGACAGGAGGAAGAAATAACATTCCCACCTGGGAAGGACATAATCTTCTCACAGTGCTCAACTAACAAGCCATCCATTACCCGGTACCATCCATCAAACCAAAGCCGTTCCCTGGACATGTATTTCTCTATTTCAGCCAAATAATATCATTGGTTTATGGGTGTTTTCTATTGGGGCTGAGGAAATGAACTGTGAGGAGAGGGATCAAAGGGAGAAGTGATCTGGGGAGCCTTCTAAGGACCAGCCCAGAGACCAGTTGGCTGTGGGACCCCACCCTTCCTAATACGGAAACATTCTGCTTGGGTGAATGCCCCCCCGCCCCGAGTCTTTACTTTCTTTGTCCATGGGTATTCAGTTCTTTGTTGTCTCTAGGACAAACATGGGCATAGTGGGGCAGCTGGCCCACGTTTTCCCACAGTCCTACCACATGTCCCTCTCAGGACGTCAGTGGGTAAAATGCCGAGCCAGGGTGGAGTAACGCTCACTCATCTCCGCTCCAGAATAAACCTTGTCTTTTATTGCTTTGCTATATTGCATTTCTTTGGTTCTTTCTACAGCCTGGTCTACATAGTTCTGGGTGAGCCCAACGCTACACAGTGAGCCCTGACTCAAAAAAAAAACAAAACGAAAAAAGTCACGGCCTACTTTAAAGGCCACCAGTCACACCCTTCCAAGGGGCCTACTCATCATTTAGTCCTGTTCCAGCTGTTGAAACTGACAGCTGAGTTGGGAAATAAAAATGATGGTTTTTGTTTTGTTTTTTCCAATTTAGCTAATGAGTGTCCTCTGGGGAGGTTTGGAGGAGGGGGAGTGTTTTGCAGAGGTCACACTTCGACTTCTCTAGAAGGACATGAGGTACCTTATGGCTACAGGACTGATTCTGTTTTAAAACAGAAAACTTCCCTAATCTCTTTATCTCACTGAAATGAATCCAGTTTTAGTTACATTGTGTATGGAAGGCAGTGTTCAGGTTTTAGTCCTAGGAATAGTTTCCTAGTCAAATATTAACTGTTGCAAGCCAAAGGGTAAGTATGTGTGCTCTGAGGGCAGTCCCGCAGTCTCCTCTAAACGCAAGCTCCTGCTCCAGGAGGGAGGAGTACAGTCCCGGGCCTCAGGAGGTAAACAAGAATGATGTCACACATCTAGGAGAACAAAAACTTGGAAGATTCTCCCAGCTCCCTCCCATTGAAGAGAATTCTTAGATTGTCAGCTTCCTGCCGGCTTCCCAGAGAGCCCCAGGGTTGCAGACTGGGCTGGGCTTTACGAGCTGCTCCTGCTTTTGAGCCAACCCTACGCCATGTGAATAACTCTGGCCATTCCTAACCCAGTGAAAGCCACTGTTCAGCAAGGTAGACACCGGGAGAGTTGTTACTTTGGTGCACAGTGAGTTCCCTTTCTTGGGTGACTAGTGGCTAAGTGTTGTCTCTCCAGGGAAGGCCTATCACACAGCACCATGTGTATATGTTCATGCATTAACTGGAGATGTCTGTGCATCTGTGTGGGTGTGCACATAGAGGCCGGAAGTCATAGCTGGATGTCTTCCTTAATCACTCTTCTTCTTCCTTTTCTTCCTCTTCTTCTTCTTTTTTTGAAACAGGGTCTCTGACTAATCTGGAACTCACCTAGTAGGCTGGCCAGTGAGTCCCAGGGAACCACCTGTCCCTGCCTCCCCAGCTCTGAGATTACAAGCATGTACCACTAAAGCTTTTTTTTTTTTTTAAACAAAAACAAATAAACAACCACACAAAAGGGTTTTAGGGTCAAACTCAGAACGTTTGCAGGCCAAGCATTTTACTGACTCAGATGTCTTCCCCAGCCCAGGAAGGTTAGTCTAATGGGGGTGGTGTGCTTACAGACTCAGGGAGAACACGGTAAGTCAAGCATATTTTAAAGGGGAATCGATGCAGTTTCGCATAGAGTTTTTGTCAATTCGGTTCATATCGTTGAGATATATGTCAGAGTGAAACTTAATACAACTAGTAGGTGTTCAGGCCAGGTAGAATAGACTTTACCTTTTTAATTAGCACACAAAATAATAAATTTGGTTATGAAATTTTCATACGTATCATTGTACTTTGTTCGTATTCGTTCCTTATGGCTCTCTCTTGCTCCCTCTCCGTGTGTGTGTGTGTGTGTGTGTGTGTGTGTGTGTGTATGTGTGTGTGTTTGTACATACACATACATTCGGAGGCCAGAGAACCAAATCTGGAGCCATCCAACTTTCTTTTTCCTTTTTTGTGTTTTTCTTTTAGACCCAAGGATCTTGCTATCTCTGCTACCTTAGCACTGGAATTACACTGTGCCTAGTTTTCTTGTTGTTGTTTGTTTATTTATTTTTCACAAGTTCTGGTGATGAAATTCAGGCCCTCCTGCTTGCAAGGCAAAAACTTTATTGACTGAGCCATCTCCCCAATCCTCCTTGCTTCTTAGAGCTGGACCAAGGAGCTATACAAGTTCCCAAAAACCATGAGGAGGAAACTACCGTTCCATCTGCACCTCTCACCTGGACAGACGCCATTCAACAAAAGCAGTTTCGAATAGCCCTTATTATTCAGGAGTGACGTGTCTCTGTCCAAATCTCAGCTTTGGTCACCCAACCAGAGGACACTGGGGCCAAGGACATCGCTGGCAAAGCATTTGTCCAGCATACACAGGCCCTGCGCTCCATTCCAGCACAAAGAGATAAAAGCAGGACCCTCTAGGCACACAGACAAGTTTCCCCCTGCAGGGCCACAGTCAGACTACCTATCCCTAAGACACCAACCACAAACCAAGATGCGTCCTTCCCATTGTGACAAGCAATCCTGATGGGCAAGCTTTTCATCCAAAAAGGTCAGCAGCCCCTCCTACCATCCCCTAAGGGTCATCCCAGAGGAGACCCAGTGTGTAGCCCAGTGTGCTACCACACTGACCAGCCCCAGGAGGGCAGGAGGCCCAAGGCTGTTCCCTTCCCCATCTAGCAACACAAGCGTCAGGATGGCGAGGCTGGGGCAGAGGACCAGAGTTTGCGAGTAGAAGGACCCTCCCAAACCTAGCACTCCCATATCACAGGTTATTTTTCTTTACCTTGCGTGTCTGAGACGACAGGGAGGTGTCTACCGCCCCGGGGCCCTCCTTCCCTGAGCAGCTCCTGTGAGGGCAACAGCAGCTACCCAGGCTGTTTGGCACAGCCACGTGGAGACAGACTGGGCGGTAACCAAAGTTTCCCACCGCTGCCGCTCCCTGCGCTCTGGTCTCACCTCTGCCTGGGCAGGAGACTTGGCCTGAGGTCCAAGCGTAAGACGGTGTGTCCGGAAGCACTTCGGGGTCAGCTAAGGACAAGCTGGGACAGAAGACGTTTAGGAAGGAAAAGCTTGCCTCCTTGGAGACCCAGGATAGTGGGACAAAAGCAGTGAGAACCGCCCTCCGGTATCAGAGGGGCTGGCAAAGAAGCAGCTGCCTATGTGAATCCTTCTTGGGGTAAAGAGGTCATGAGCCCTTGGGAAGATCAACGTTCACAGGGCAGATGGCCAAGAAAACGGAGCCCATGGTGCCTAGGGAAATGAGGCCCTCAGCCTCAGCTACCAAGATCCCTGCTGCTGAGTATCGCTTCCCTTGAAAGGAGGGAATTCTCCGGACCATTTGTACTATCTTAATTCTTTTCTTCTATAGTTTTTTGCTTTGAAACTCTTACTGCATTGAAAAATGCACGGGGATAGGAAGGAAAAAGTCACCTCATGTGTCACCACCCAGGCCGGTGCTGGCCACCTGCTTATGTGTGGGCTTAATTATCCCTGGCTTGTGTTGTCTACGATTTTTGTTTTAAATATTTATTTATATGTTTATATATGTTTTTATGTGTATGGGTATCTTTCCTGGATATATGTACACTGTGTGTGTGCCTGGTACCCTTGGATGCCAGGACAGAGCACCGGGTTTCCTGGAACTGCCGTTACAGCTGGTTGTGAAACACCATGCCGGCACTGGGAACTGAACTCGGGTTTCCTGCAAGAGCAGCAAGAGCTCTTAATCACTGAGCCATCTCTTCAGCCCCTTTGTTTTTGCTTTTTGAAACAGAGTCTCCTTTGGCCCAGACTGGCCTTGAACTCACTATGTAGCCAAGGATGACCTTGACCTTCTAATTCTCCTGCCTCCTAGTGGCTCCCTAGTGTTGGGATTACAGCTGTGTATCACCACACCTGGTCTAGGCTACCAGAGATGGAGCTTTCAATCACGAAGGGGAAGCAGTCTGCCAACTAAATCTCTGTTTAGACGGTTTCGTGTCTGCAATGCCACAGTCTCTTCATGGCGATGCGTAGACGTTCGTTACCCTCTTGGTTCCAATCTGAGATTCCCTGCTCCCACAGCTTCCGGAGCCCCTTTCTCGTGGTGCTGTCAGGGACTGTTTCCAGGATCTACTGGGAAGAGATTCCAGGAGTCACACGCACATCAGGGCTCGAAGAAACCCCGGACAAATGGCTGAGTGTCTTAGTTAGGATTGCTGTGACAAATCACCAAGACCAAAAAGCAAGTGGTTTCTTGTTGTGGTGGTGGTGGTTGTTTTTGACTTACACCTCCCCACTGCTGTTCATCATCACAGGAAGTCAGGATGGAACTCAAAACAGGGCAGGAACTGATTTGGAGGCCATGGAGGAGTGCCTGCTTTCTGATAGAACCCAGGGCCACCAGCCCAGGGATGACACCGCCCACAATGGGCTGGGCCCCCCCCCCCCCGTCAGTCACTAATTAAGAAAATGCCTTACTGTCCAATTTTATAGAGGTATTTTCTCAATTTAGGGTCCCTCCTTTCAGATAACTCTGGTTTGTACGTCATGACCAGACATCACACAGAGGTGCCCATTAGCATATCAAATAAGATGCTGGCCTCCCTTCTCTCAGTGAGTTCCTATTATAGAGTCCTTCCCTCACCCCTTACCCTGCACCTAAGAGGATTGCTTCCCTTCCCTTCCTCCAGCTTCTGATTCCTATATATCGCAACCATTTTGGCACTCTCTTGGGTCCCACGTGCTGTCTTTGCTTGTGGCTCTGCTCTTGGCCTTTGGTTCTTCCTCCGCCTCTTTCCCCTCCGTCCTCTTACTCTCTTGCTCTCCCCACTGCCTCTCTTCTCATGGCCCAGTCTATTCTGCTAGCCATGTTCAGTCTGGAATCTTTCAGATGCCTCTGGCTGTGCTCTCCTTCCTATCTACAATAAAACCTTCTTTTCAACCATACCTAGGAACAGCCGTGTCCTCATTCCCCTTCACATTATGCATACACTTTATACATCCAGCATTTATAAGCAAAGCCAGTTGACAGTTTTGGGGAGAGGGCTTATTTTGAGATGGGTTCCTGTGTATCCTTCAGCTGGCCTCCACCCCTCTAAATAGTCAAGGATGAACTTGAACTTCCAATGCTCCTTCCTTTACCTCTTGGGTGTTAAAATTACAGGAGTGTGCCACCATGCCAAGCTCAGGAAGTGCTGAGAATCGTCAGGGCCCTGGGCATGTGAGACAGGCACTCTACAGACTGTGCTACTTTGCCAGCTTCTGGATGATGTCTTTCCAACAAATCTTACAGCCCTTGTGAGTGGCACTGTTCACTGTCAGACAATGCAGAACCAAGCAAAGGGCTGGGTAGAGATGCAGCAAGCTCAGGACAGTTATCAGAACAGGGAGATGATACTGTGTTGCCATGCTGTGGAAAAGAGCCAGCCAGTAAGTTATAAATAAGTTGTGGGCCAGAATGCCAACCTCCTTTCCTCTTGCTGGCCCCACTCTCTGGACCAAGAACAGGACTCTATTCAGAAACGCTGCCCAGTAAATATTTGTCAAAAGCAAGTTGTTTTAAACCTTTAGCACAGTTTCAGTTTCCTGTGCTGGCAACCTATGTTTACGCTGAACAGCTCACTCTGGGCCTGCAAAGAAATTCAAATCCTGAACACTCTGACTTGAATTTGTGTAAGTGGCAAAGACATCTAAGTCTCAACATCTAGCTCCCTAAAAAGGCAATTTGTATTTGCTGCTTTATTTTTTATCTTAAATGTTATATGTGTGTGTCTGAGTGTATGTATATGAACCATTTAGAAGCCTTTGGAGCTTAAAATGTCTAATCTCCTGAAACTAGAGTTATACATGGAAAATTTGACTGTTTGAGACAAGGTCTCACTCTGTAGCCCAGACTGACCTGAGACTCACTGTATAGCTCAGGTTGTCCACAATCCCAAGTAACCTACCGCCTCAGCCTCCCAGATGTTAAAATTACAGGAGTAAGCCACCATGACTAGCTGGACATTTTAACTACTGTGGCTAACCTAAATAACGGATTCCCATGGCAACTGGGGCAGAGATTTGCTTTGTCATTTCTTTGTTTCATTTGTGGTTTGATTAAGTCATTTTATGAAGACTGTTTCTTCTAAAGGGGACAGCCTTGGAAGGCTGTGTCATGTTCCTCCTTAAGCCTGGCTACATAGAGTTTACTCAAAGTCTAAGCTATTTACTGGTAAAAAAAAAAAAAAAAAAAAAAAAAAAAAAAAAAAAAAAAAAATTTGCATGTGAGCATGTGAGACCTCTTGTGCAGTTTGGGCAGATTTGTGTGTGCAGGTGTTCTTTTGAAGCAGAGGCCAACCTGCTGTTGTTCCACGGAAACCATCTACCTTTGCTTTTATTGCTGTTGTTGTTTTTAGGAGGGGTCTCTTGCTTGCCTGTAACTCACCAAGTGCTCTAGTCTGGCTGGCCCACAAGCCCAGATAGGCAGATAGGGATCTGCCTATCTGTCTCTTTGGTACTGGGGTTACAAGCTGTACATCACAATGCCGAGCTTTTTTGTTGTTTTTTTTTTTTCTCTCCTGGGTTCTGGGGATCAAACTCGGGTCTTCATGATTACAAGACAAGCATTCTACTGAATAAGCCATCTCCCCAGACCCCCAAAGTAAGCTGTTTTTCATTTGTTTGTTTGTGTGTATGTAAGATGTTTTTTAATTTTTTTTTTTTTTTACCCTGTACTGCTGATACACATGTAATAGCTTGAGTGCTGCAACTATGGTTGTTTTATTCTGTTTCCCTTATGTTCAACCATAGCTAAATACCAGACTTCCTCATTTTGATCACTTCTCAGAATGTTGCCTTGGGCATGCACGTGGTCTTCCAGGCCCTTAGGGATACTTGCGATTTTATTTTAAAGTCTGGTTTCCTTAAAGTTCTTTGGCATTGGAGTATCTTATTGTTTAGGGAATGTTTGGTCAGAGATTGTGGGTCTCTGGGTATTATGGTTATCAGCTTGACTAAATCTGGAATCAACTAACAGGCAAGCTGCTAGATGTTCCTGTGAGGGATTTTTCTTCTCCGATTAAGGCAGGAGTCTCACCCTAACTGTAGATGGCACCTTCTGGTGGCAGCCCAGATAAAGGGACATGGAAGAAGGAAACCCTGCTTTTGCCTGCCTGCTCTCACTCTCTTGGTAAGTTCATCTACCCTGCTTTCACTGATTTCTTTGCTGCTACTAAAAGCAGCTTCTTTGGTCTCCTGGTGCAGGCCGAAGAGCAGCAGCCGTCAGGGAGCCTGCAGGTCTGGAGAACACCATGTTGGGACCGCTGAGGCATCTGCTTTGGGGACTGAGCAACTGCAGGAGCAAGTCACCCCTCTATTAGTTCTATTCTTATAGAGAACCCCGACTAATACGGACTACTGTGGCCCCAAGAGTGGGTTTTAAAAAGAGAGAATTGTAAGGATGACTTGGTGGTATCTGGAGCTAGGTCTCCAGCTCAACAGAAGATTCCTAAAGATTCTCCTGGTAGAGTGCAGGGCACTGAAAGCCCGTGGTGCAAACTCTTTAAATCACTATGCAAGATAAATAAATGCATTAGATACTCCTGGTTCATCTCTTGTGAGGAGCAAAGAATTTGTTGATCTGCATATAAAACTTTTGACTGGGGCTAAAGAGATGGCTCAGTGGTTAGGAGTACTGTCTGCTCTTCCAGAGGTCCCGAGTTCAATTCCCAGCACCCACATGATGGCTCCCAACCATCTATAATGTGATCTGATGTCCTCTTCTGACATGCAGGTGTATGTGCAGATAGAGCACTCATATACATATACATAAACATTTTTTTTAATCTTTTGACCATTTGTGGGAAAGTGAAGAATAATGCCGACTAGTTATTTCTAGTACCTCTGGATAAAGTGAAAAAGGAAAGAATATGTTCAGTGATTAAAAATAAGTAAATAACTGGCTCTGTCACCCTGGAAAAGAATCTTCTCTCCTCCAGCAGCCATAGTGTTCACGTTGCCAAAAAGCAAACGAAAACTAAAACCCTCACCATACAACTGTCCAACTTAAACAAAACTGCAGTCCAGCCTTGGAGGGTGTCAGCAGCTAAACCGAGGGTACCGCTTACTAAAGAACAGGACCCTTGAACTTGTGTGGGAGAACTCTGAGGAGGCCGGAGCTCCTGAACTCTCAGGCTGATGGGTTCATTTTGGCTGAGGAAATCATCTTGATTAGAAGAAATGTGATTGCTTAGCGATTCGCGAGCTTGTCAATGTAACAACCACAGCACTTCTCTTAAAGGAATGAAGAGAGAATTTATTCTGGAGCCATTGTGACTGACCATGGCCAGGGAACACAGATTTCTGTTACACCAATTTTCCATGTTCCAATGTGGAAGCAATTTCACATCTTTTTTTTGTTTGTTTTCAAATAGTTTTACAGAATAATGAAAGTCATAAGTCATAAATCAAAGCAATTTTAAAATACATTGGTGGGTACACCAGAGAGGTGGGCACAAGATGTGGGGAGCTAGTCTCTAGGCCCAAGACGTGATCTGACGAATTCTTAGCTCATGGAGTGATGGAAGCCAGTGATCTGCTAATAGCTTCTAAGAGGTTTTAACTTATCACAAGGAGGTAGTGCAGATACAGAGTGAGGCAAGGAATATAACTCTTCCAGAAGGTTAAAACTAGCCCAAGGTAAATTAGCCACTGAATCTAAAAAATTCCAGTTTCTCACAGGTACTGAAACCCAGTCATTCCATCAGTCTCTGCAGACATGATGCTTTCTAAGAGTTATTTTTCATTTTGTTTTTGTTTTCACAGTCAATCATAGCTTTATATATATATGTGTGTGTGTGTGTATGTATGTATGTATATATACACACATATATCAGTGTTCTGTTTGCATGTATGCCTGCATGCCAAAAGAGAGCATCAGATCCCATTATAGATGGTTGTGAGCCACCATGTGGTTGCTGGGACTTGAACTCAGGGCCTCTGGAAGAGCAAGCCAGTACTCTGAACCACGGAGCCATCTATCCAGCCCTATCAGCCATAACTTCTTTTCAGGAATTTTCTCATTCACAGGCTGTAGCCAAGGGACTTGAAAAGAGCATGACTGAAAAATTGGTAAGAAAGACATTCAGGAAAGAAGTTTTTCCAGTGTGTCTCTCCAAATTGACAAAGGCTGTGAAGATACATGTGTCTCATACAGATGTTCATCCGAAGGTCAGTTCTGCAGAGGAAGAGTTCAGTAATCAGGGAGTTAGGATGACCCACTTGATGAAGAGTCAGTTTCTCAGTTACCTTTCTAATACCATGACAAAACACCATGACCAACGTGACTTATACAAGAAAGACTTTAACTGGAGTCCATGAGCATTGGGCTGGGAACAAGGCAGCAGGAGCAGGCAGCGGGCCTGGTGCTGGAGCAGGAGATGAGCGCTTGCATCTGATCCACAGGCAGGATGCAGAGAGCGCCAGCTTGAAGCCCACCTGCAGGACACACCTTCCCCAACAAGGGCACGCCTTCTAAACCTCACCAAATAGTTCTAGCAACTGAGAACCAAGCATTTAGACAGCCAGATTCAGGGCTGTTCTCAAATGACCACAGCTTCTTTCTCAGGCCATCCTTGTCCTTGCCCAATAGACCCATGAACAAAGTGGCCATGGGGCAGAGGTGGAAGCTATGCATGCATCCAAAAACAGACTCCCGCTCACCCTGGCTAACCTAGCTAGGGCTCCTGCTGAGTGCCAGATCTGCCAACAACAGAGGTGAACAGTGAGCCCTCTGTAAGGCACTGGGGGACAGCTACAGAGATGTAGGGAGACAGGGAAAGAAAGAACGGGCTCTCCAGGGTGGCAGCTTCTTTTCTCAGAAGCCATTTCAAGAAGAGACACTAGGAAGGTGCAGCATGTGGTAGGAACATAAGCAAAACCGTTCTGTGACACTTAAAGAAAACATCTTGTGTCACTTGGCATAATGGAATGCCTGTAAGAAGCTTGCCACCAGCAGCTTCAATAAAAGCTCGGAGTAAGAAGTTGTGACGTGTTAACGGACTGACAACATGGCCACTCAGGTACAGCTAAGCCCAAGACAGCTCTTCCTGTGCTAATGAACTAACTCCAAGGTGGCACCGATTTGCTGGTGAACTAGGCCCAAGCTGTGAACGCTGATAAGGCGAAGCTACCGCCCAATGATACGAAAATTGGACCTTTGGGAAAGGACTCCAGGATCGCAATGCCACGCTCTTGAGACACAGCTTTTTGGCCTCCATGCTGCTGCCCATCGGCGAGAAGGCTTGAGACTGGCCTCTGTGTGTGGTGGCCTGGCTTCAGTGACTGTTGAATTTGCACCATCGCTGGACTCACACATGCCCACTTGTCAGTGTTAGCTGCTGGCCGACACTCTCAGGGACCTCCTGGGCCTCCATTGGTGCCATCCTCCCAGCCTGCCACAGCTGAAGGACTTCATGGCGGATGTGGGTTGGGCCTTCGAGCTTCTGAAGCATCGTCACCAGGAAAGATTACCCAGTGGAACACTGCGGCAGCATCTCTGCCCCAACAACTGTTCCCCACTTGGTGAGGTGCGGTTTAACATTTATATTAGTATATAAAGTATTATATATTGTATACTTATATATTTATATTTAAGGTATTCTATTTTATATACGGAATTATATTAATTTCATTAATATAACATTGTGACCGTAAGTATTATATAAGTGTTATTATAGCTTATCAGTATTATAAGGAATGTTTGAGTGAATAAACCAAGCATAGTCAAAAGACAGATCTCACGTGGACATCCTAATCACTCAGTGTCTCACGGCCCACAGGCCGCACTCTATAACAGCACTGTTAACAGGACCAATATACAAAAAGGGAGGACACGGTGCCCTATAAAACACCCAATCCAGAGGCCTGTTAGCAAACTCCCGGCCCTGGAACCCTTCCCATCCTTCCCATCCTTCCCATCCTTCCCATCCTTCCCATCCTTCCCATCCTTCCCATTCCAAAGGGAGCTGTTTGCTTGCTTCAGTAAAACACAGCTTTCGCTTTCTCTGTGTCTCAGTTCTTGCTCTTTCCTAGACATTCAATTCTCTGTCCTACAAGACAGAGTCAGTGATCCCCTAGGTGAACACCAGCACTCCAATTACAGGACCATCTGCCAGAGTGACCAAGCAGGGACCCGATGGTAAGTTCACCCCATTTTCCCATTTCCACCCTGGAAGGTATCACTTTGCCCTTACTTGAATAGATGCTTAATCTGGTTACGAATCTGTCTTTCCTTCACTACCACACATATAGTATTCTACACAACACTGCTTCTGACCAGGGAGCAATAAGGCCCAAGAAGTACAGCAGTGGGCCCAGTTCATGGAAGTGACTGGTTTTTATCATTTTTACCATGTTCCTGCCATCCTGAAGAATCTGGCTTGAAAGACCTGTGGGAAAAATAATTTTTTATTTTATGTGTTTGGTGTGAGCATGTCAGATCCTCACAGTTGTGAGTTGACATGTGGGTGCTGAGAATTGAACCCAGGTCCTCTGGAAGATGTACTCTTAACCACTAAGCCATCTTTCCAGGCTCAGAAAAATCTTTTAAAAACACAGTATAGCAACAATTATGTGGCAATAGCTTACATGGCTGGGGCAGGGTTCTCTAGAGTCTGTATATGGTAGATGGTACTGATTTTCATATAGGCAAGATGCATGGGTCCAGGGATCAAAGGAAACGAGAACAGTTCCTCTCTCACTGTCATGACTAGAAGTCCACTAGCAGAACTTGGGTTTCTTGTTCTCATGACTTTGTGTTCTGCGTGCCAAAAGTTATGCTCCAGAAGGACAGTGTGCTTCTGGCACGAGGCACAGCAAATGCTCCATTAAACTAGAAGCTAAGACTCCTCCTCTTCCTGGCCACCTGGGCTCCTCATACCATTGGACCAGTAGTCTAAAAAGGAACAACAGGACATATGATTGACCCAGACTTCAAGGAAAAACTGGATGAGTCTCCACAATGGAGGTAAGAAATGCAGATGACTGAAATGCAGAAAATCCTTTAGGATGTCTCTTGGTGTTAACATGTCAATGAAAAAAATCCAATCACCCAATCCAGGTTGGCTGTTAAGTGGCCTAGAGCCGTCAAGAATGAAGGTGCTGGTCACCCCTTCATACAAAGAACCAAAATCTGCTGAGATGCCTGCTGAGGGTAGGTGAACTGCAGAATGGGAAGTGGAATGAGCTAGGTAAAGCCACACATGGGATCAGTTACAGTAATGAGGGCTCTAATTGACATAAGCGTTTTTGTTTATGTCTTAGTTTGAGTTTCTATTGCTGCGATAAAAGCACCATGACCAAAAGCAACTTGTAGAGGAAAGGATTTGTTTTATCTCGTAGTGTATAAGCCACCATCCAGAGGAGTCAGGGAAGGAACTCAAGGCAAGAACCTGGAGACCGGAATCGATGCAGAGACCATGGAGGTGTGCTGCTTTCTGGCTTGCTCCTTACGGCTTGCTTTCTTATACCATCCACAGCTGCCTGCACAGGGGTGGCACAGCCCTACGTGATCTGGGGCCACCCACATCAACTATTAATTAGGAAAAATGCCTGCGCAGCCTTGCCCACTGGTCAATTTTGTGGGGACACTTTCTTAACTGAGGTTGCCTCTTCTTGTGTGACTTTAGCTTATGTCTCAAGTTTACAAAACACTAGCCAGTACAGTCCTGTTCTGCTCAGAATGTGTTTGTGAAGACACCCCCTGCCACACACACACACACACACACACACACACACACACACACACTAAACAGATATTGGTGTCTTCTTTCCTTTGTTTATAAGGTTGCATTATACTGACTGAAATATCAGTGGTTAAGTGTTGCAAATCTGTATTATCAAATTTAAGTTATGTGACACTGAAAGACTAAACATTCTTGGGAAGAAATAATATGTTTGAGGTTGTACATGAGGCCATCATATCATGTTAGGAAGAATTATGACCTTATTATGCATTGCATTTGGAAATAGAGCATGAGGAGAAGTGACCGGGTGTCAAGCTGATGAGAGGCAGACATGTGATGGATAATCCTGGTGGTCAATTTAACTGGATCAGAAACCAACCAGAAGGCAAACTGCTGGACTCCTGGGAGGGATTTTTCTCGTCAGATTATTTGAAGCAGAAAGGCCCACCCTGTGTGTGGGTGCAACCTTCTGGTGGCAGCCCTGATAAAGTAAGCGCTGAAGAAGTAGGCCCTGCTTTTTCCTGCTTCCCTCCACTCTCCACACGCTCAGCTCTGCTGCTGCTGCCGAGTCCTCCTCTCATATCAGAGCGAGCTTCTTCAGGGGGAGGCAGCCAGCCAGCCTCTTGGACTCCGCCTCTCTGGTGTGAAGCAGCTGCTGTTGACTGCATAGACCATATCATGTAATTCTGTCTAATAAACGCCTTCTTACTACATATCCATTCTGTTCCTCTAGAGGACCCTGGTGCACTGAAAAATGGTTCCAGTGCTTCGATATCTTGTGATTGCTCCTGTGTGGGTTGAGCCCAGTATTTATGCATAGACCTCCAATCTCGCAGGGGGCTCTTTCCAGGCTGTCTCCTTTTCTTTGTTGTATTTCTTTGTGCTTTGTCATGTTTCCTGTTGCAGTCATGGAGTCACTCAGTTCTTTGTGTTTGTGCCTGTACATACATGTGGATACATGTGTGACTGTGTGTGGGGGTCAGAAAACAATCTCGGGTACTTATCCTTAGGTACCGTTCACCATCTTTTTCTTCTCTTTTCTTACATTCCTTTTCAAGACATGTTGCCTATTGCCCTGGTACTTGCCTAATCGTATAAGCTAGCTGACTAGCAAACCTCAGGGATCTACTGTTCCTGTTTCCTCAGCGCTGGTACTATAAACACATGCCACCACATCTGGCTTGTACATGGGTTTTGGGGACAGAATTCAGGTCCTTGCACTTCCAAAGCAAACATTTTACAACAGAACTACCTTCCCAGCTCCCTTTAATCTCTTATTAAAACAAACAAACAAACAAAGTCCTCCATTATCACTAACACTTTTAGGAATGGAATTTTACACCCTCTGTTCCAAACAAAATAAGTCTCCTCAGACACAATTAAGAGTTCTTAATTGTGACCCTTCTCTAGGAAGAATCACTATGATACCAGACAAAACAGGGTTTAAGGTGGTGACTGTGTCAGGGTTCTCTAAAGGGAGCATATACACACACACACACACAATTTATTGGAGTGGCTTAAATATCTGTGGTCCAGATATTCTAACAATGCCTGTTTCCTAATGCAAAGTCCAAGAATCCAGTAGTCCACAAGGCTAGGTATCTCAGCTAGGTCTTCAGGCTACAATGGAATCTGTAAGAAATAGGTTTTAATAATAGTGAAAGAATGCCTCAGCAGCAGGATGGATGACCTTACCAGTGAAAGTGAGGGCAAGAAGTCAGGAAAAGCTTCCTCCTTCCATGTCCTTTCATGTGGGCTGCCACCAGCTGTGGCCCAGATTTGGGGTGAGTCTTCCCACCCCAGATGTCCAATCAGCAAACTCCCTCCAAGGTGTTCCCAACTGCTCTATCGTTGATTCCAGAAACAGTCATGTTGACAACCAAGGTTAGCTGCCAGAGATCTTTGAAAGATTAACAAGATTCACAAACCTTTAGCCGAATTAACTAAGAGAGAAAATTCAAGTGAATGAAATTAGAGACAAATGGGGAGACATCGAAACAGACACTGAGGAAATGCAGGAAATCATAAAGACCTACTTTTTAAAAACCTACGTTCCACCAAACTCAAAAGTCTAAAAGGATTAATTTCTAGACATATTTTGCCTCCCAAAGCTAAATCAAGATAAAACAATTTAAATAGACCCATGACATTCAATGGGATAGAACTAGTAATGAAAAATCCCCCAACTTACTGACTAGAAAGATGGCTCGAAAGTTCTTCCAAAGTTCTCAATTCCATTCCAGCACACACATGGTGTTTCACAACCATATGTAACTCCAATTCCAAGGGATCCAGTGCCATCTTCTGGCCTACACTGGCATTACATGCAGGTGCTGCACAGATATAAATTCAGGCAAAACAACATATACACATAACATAAAATAAAATCCTTTAATTTGATTCCAGCATTTGAAAGGCAGAGGTAGGCAGATCTATGAGTTTGAGGCCAGCCATCCAGGTCTACACAGAGAAACCCTGTCTTGAAAAAACAACTAACCAGTCAATCAAACAAACATGAATAAACAAACAAATGCCTCCCAACTAAAACAGCCCAGGATGGACTGAGGGCAGAATTCATGGACTTTCAAAGAATTGATACCAATACTCCCAAATTATGTGTAAAGTACAAAAGTAAGGAACCTTTCAAATTCTTTTTACAAAGCTACTATTAGCCTGATTTAAAAACCAGACAAAGATCCAAAAACAACAATGGAAAGAAAATTATGGGCCAATATTTCTAATGAACATGGATGCAAAACCACCATGATCAAGTTGGTTTCATCCCAGACATGCAGGGATGGTTCAACATACATCAGTAAGTAAATTCAATCCACCCCCAAAACAGACTAAAGGACAGAAAACAATGGTCATCTTCTTAGATGTAGAAAAGGCCTTTGACAGAACTCTAACAACAAAAGTTCTAGAGAATCTCTGACGTATCTCCCACATAATAAGGGCAATACACAGCACCTGGCAGTATCTGGCTAAACAGAAAAACTCAAAACATTCCCACTAAAATTAGGAACAAGACAAGAATGTTAATTATCTTGCCTCCTGTTCAATATGGTATATAGTCTTTTCTTTCTTTCTTGAGATAGGGTTTCTTTGTGTGTAGTTTTGTCTGTGTTGAAACTCACTTTGTAGACCAGTCTGGACTCAAACTTACAGAGATCCATCTGCCTTTGCCTCCAGTGAGCTGGGATCAAAAGCATGTGTATACCACATGGCTGGTATACAAAATCTTAGCTGGAGCAATTAGGAGATGATAAAAAAGAAAGAAGTCAAAGTATTTTTATTTGTAGATATGATTCTATATATAAAAGACTCTAAAGACTCCACAGAAATAGCTTGTGGCTGATAAACATTCAGCAAAGTAGCAAAATACACAATAAGTGCACAAAAATCAGTATATAGCATTCCTATGTACTAATGACAAACATACCAAGTAGGAAATCAAGAAAATAATCCCACTTACACAGTGAGAGAGAGAGAGAGAGAGAGAGAGAGAGAGAGAGAGAGGTAATTTTGTAATTTTGACTTCTTTAATAAAAAAAAATAAATATTTTAAGAACATGGTTTCACTTTAATCCCAGCTGTGTGGATAAGAGGCTGCTTCACAGCAGGTGACTATGATTTGCCTCTTGCTCTAGCAGAGGTGTGGTTTTGCCAGCTGCAGACAGTTTCTGCAACTGTGTGATGTTTGGAATTCTGGGAATTATTCAGAGGACATATACATGCTAGGGCCCCAAGAGATGGGGTTGGGTTGATGTTGTTGGCTGTTTGGTGGTTGGAGACTGTTAGTTGTGGTTCATCAAGTAGTCATGAACAAAAAAATAAGAAACAGATATCCTGACAGCGAAGATCAAACTTGCCCCAAGAAACTTGATGCCCTTAATCAGCAGGAAGTAGTCTAATGATAATGGCACCCCCTTTCCTCTCTATCCTTTTTTCCCCCCTTCTATCTAGTGTGAGGGGGTTAATAAGTGTGG
Source organism: Psammomys obesus (assembly GCF_907164565.1). Lineage (NCBI taxonomy): Eukaryota > Metazoa > Chordata > Mammalia > Rodentia > Muridae > Psammomys > Psammomys obesus. The sequence goes on from NW_026596069.1 coordinate 4,409,491, forward strand.
AGAAGGGTGGAAGAGAGAAAGGAACCCGCAAAGTAGCAAACGCCAGCTACAGGAAAGAGAGAGTGAGAAATTTAACAAAGGAAGCAAAAGACACTGGAAAAAAAAAGAACATACAAGATGGAGAGGCCTCCCATTAATATTATGAAGTGATCATGGCCCAGGAACACAGATTTAGGTGATAATTTCAGAAACCTTTTATAGTAACAGAAGAAAGAAAGTCATAAATCAAGATACTTTTCAAACTGGCTGTCTCATCAAAAGCAATCTACAAATTCAATGCAATACGCAACAAAATTCCAATACAATTCTTCACAGAAACTGAAAAAAAAAGAGTCTTAACTTTCATATGTGTGGGGAATTTGGAGGCTCATAGGGAATGGTGAGTGAAGCATCAGCTACAACTCCTCAAAAGATCCTGATCCGCTAGGGACTCCCAGCACACTAGTGACGTCTCAAAATGGATCTGAGGCTAGGGTGGTGACTGCTTCCCCCTTCTTCGTGGAAGTCTCCTAGGATGACTTTGCCCCCCACCCCCATGTCTCCCTCTAGTTGCACCCACCTGACTGATTGTTACTAGTGCTTGAGGCCTTTCAGTTATTTAAGGGCCATTACACTGGATAATAAAGCTAGATCTGCACCTTTGAGTCTGGTCTCTGGAGTCTGATTCCTGGGATTCTGCATGGGCTCACCCCATGCAGAATTGTCACTGCATTGTCACTCACCCCCCCCACCCCGGTTCCTGATCCCCAAACATATGACAACACAAAAGATCCAGGGTAGCGAAACCAATCCTGAACAACAAGAACAGTTGGAGGTATGATCATGGTACTGGAATAAAAACAGAATTATTGACCAGTGTAATAGAGCTAAGAGCCCATATAATAAACCCGCAGTCACCCGACTTTTTTTTTTTTTTTTTTTAAAGGAGGCCAACAGCTACACAATGGTGTACGAGCTATTTTTTAAACTGTTTTATTTGGGGTTCCTTAATGCTTCTACCTCCCTTCCAACCCCCTCGACCTAGGAAGGAGAGAAAGGCTAGAAGGGACAGGGGACCTCTTCAGTTACTTCTGGCTGTCTAGGGTCGCTAGGCTCTTTGGAGTAGTATCAATCTGAGTCGTCAGGATACCCAGTGGTCCAGCAAGACCAGCAGCCAGGGCTTCCCCATCCATCTCCTTTCTCAAAGACTTCTTTCTTTCTCTAGGAGAATTCTCCTTCAAAGAGTCCTCTCTCCAAGCATCTCCCTCGAAGTATCCCTGGGCTCCGGTATTTATACCCTCTCAGAACTTAAATGCGGCTGGCAAAGACCATGGCCTTCCCCGAGCCTCCAGGCTGTTACTAGCTGTCATAGACCATGCCCCCCAGAGACAATTATCAGTTACGAGCAGCTCCATATCCCACACTTAGGATTAAAATAAAAACCTGTTTACATACCTGAGTTGTTGTTGTTTTTTTTTTTTTAAGAAACTAAACTTACACTACACAATGGAGAAGAGACAGCATCTTCAACAAATGGCCGTGGTCAAACCGGTTAACTACATGTTAAAAAATGAAATTACCATGGGGGCTCACGGAGACTGAAGCACCAACCAAAGAGCATGCAGGGGCTGGACTTAGGCCCCCTACTCATATGTAGCAGGTGTGCAGCTTGGTCATCATGTGGGTCCCCTAACAACTGGAGCAAGGGCTATCTCTGATTCCGTTGCCTGCCTGTGGATCCCTTTCCCTCAGCTGGGCTGCCTTGCTTGACCTCAGTGGGAGAGGATGAGATTAGTCCTACTGGGACTTGATGTACTTGATGAACCTACCCATGGGGAAGAAGTGTGAGGGTGAAATGGGGAGAAGAGCAGGGAAAAGGCTGTGAAAAGACTGTAAAGTGATTAAATAAATTAATGAAAAGAAGGAATGAAACTAGATCCTTATCTCTCATCCTGCAAAAACTCAACTCCAAATAGATCAAGGACCTCATCATCAGATTGATGCCCTAAATGATGTTAATGAAACAAACAGCTTTCACTTCTAAATAAATAAATAAATAAATAAATAAATAAATAAATAAATAAATAA
>NW_026596069.1:4411567-4451415 GCF_907164565.1 Psammomys obesus
TAAATAAATAAATAAATAAATAAATAAATAAATAAATAAATAAATAAATAAAATGTAGTTTATTCTGAAGCCAAGTATGAAAGACCATGGCTAGAATTAGGTAACAATTTCACAAGCTTTTTATAGTAACAGAACAAAGACATAAATCAAGACACTTTTCCAATACATTAATGGGTACATCAAGCAGGTGGATTGTAACAAGATGGGGAGAATGCTGGGCCCTGTATGCTATCTGAAAACACTCTTGGCTCTTTGGTTAGTGGGGAACTAGGGGTTTGCTAAGCAAATACATTCTAAAAGTTTTTTTTTTTTTTTTTTTAATCTGTTGTCAAGATGTTAAGCCAAGCTTTATGTGATAGTACGGAATGTTAGGTCTGACAGAGGTGGTGGGGAGCACAAAGAACGGCTATTTGATAGGCTAAAGATTACCCAAAACAAAATGTAGTTAAGGCTCTGCACTAAATTGTTTGCAGTGCTTTCTGTTTTCCTGACAGAAAAATTCTCAAATACACCCTGATTTTTTTTTTTTTTTTTTCTTTAAGCAGTAAGGAACTGATGCTGACAAGCCCCCGGACTCTCTGTTGGGATTACAGGTGTATGCTACAGTTACAATGCCACCCCCACTGGCTCATTTACTACATCATAGTTGCCGGTGGCTCAAAAGTATTTTAATGGACCAGCAAGATGGCTCAGGGCGTACTTGCCGCCAATTATCTGATGACGGATGGCAATTGCTAGAGAGCCACATGGTGCAAAAAGTTTAGCTATTGCATGTTGCCTTATGGCTCCACCTGCATGCCTCCCACAGCCAAAATAAATTAGTAACTGTAAAAAGAAAACACACAGTTAATCCCTTTGTGCATGGGAGGAACAAAGTAAATTTATTCACACAGCAGAAAACCATCAAGATTAGTTTTGTATTATCATTGGCATGTTGTGACAATGGTCCTGCATCTGTTTCTAAAAAACTTATTAATTTATGTCTATGCATGAGCAAGTGAGTTCAGATGCCCGTGAGAGAAGGAGTTGTCCCTGGAGCCTGAATAACAGGTAGTTTTGAGTTGCCGATATGGGAGCTGGGAATGGAACTCTTTTATTAACATACATGCAGATGGAGTCATAAAGAGCAACACATTTTTTTTTTTTAAAACAAGAAATTGTGGAACATTTTCAGCATGAGGTGTGCTGGGAGTCCATCAAAGAGATACGGACAGGCAGGAAGCACCAGGCCCCTCTCTCCCAGCTGGTGGTCTGTGACACCTGCTTATCTCAGAACTCTGAGGGAGGGAAAGTTACTGGCAGTTTATGTGGCTGGGACACCATCAGAAAAGAGGGCAGTTTCAAGTCCCAAACAATCCATTAGATAAATCAACAGGATGGGAAATTTGGGAAGGGCACAGGTCTTGGCCTATGGGAAAGATGGGAATTTCTCAAGATAAGGGTCTCTAAAAGACATCGTCTGTTAGCCAATCAGCATACCTGCTATTTTCACCTTTTCTCTGTGCTGCACCCGCCTCACTCATCTCTTGAATTTGTTACGATAGAACAAGCACGTTAATTTTCACACAAAGGACCTCTACATGGCAACATCCTAAATTCTCAACAGCCATCTATACTCCAGCAACTTGGCTGTAGCTTTCTACCAATGGCTTCAGGGACATCTACCAAGTCTTTAAGCACATTTACTGCACTGGAAGACAGCTGTGCTGATTCACCTGGCTTGCTGGGCCTTAGAAAAGAGGTCACAAGAAAGACCCTGCCCTAAAACAGTGGCTCACAATGTAAACTGTCACAATTCAGACTAGCAGAACACAGAAAAAGCATGCAAAGTAGTAGCAGGAGGAAGCAGAAGTCCTGGGAATCCTGGTGGTGTGGCCTGTGAGGAGTCATAGGCAGGTATGTCTCCAGAAAGGTGTGTATGAGAGAGAATGCTACACACAAGCTAGCTCAGAAAATAGGGAACGGACCAGAATGTCATGAGTTTGTCAGTATTCTTGATTGAGGAGTCAAAATAATGCCTCCAGGTCATGGAAAAGGTAAACCAAAGACATATGAGAGATGCATTTGCACATCTTGGACTGGACAGAGTCAAGAAATGGAAACCATCACACACAGGGAACATTGCAGGAAAGGAAGCAGAGAGATTAAAAGAGCCAGAGAATCGGGGAGTTTGCTGTTGAGACTCTGCTCCTTAGAAATATCTGAAGCTACACACCCATAACATCTCACCAACATGACTGACTGCTTAAACATGACCTGAACAAGAGCGAGAGATAGGCTAAAGTAGATGGGGAAAGATCAGGAGATATCAACCCTATACAAAGAACTACAAATAGTTAAGGAATGCCGAGTGGGAGAAACAGCCTTCCCCAGGGAAAAGCATGCCAACTGGTTATCCAATTGGTCAGCTCTGAAAACATACAAGTAACATTATACAGGTTCAGCAGGTTATATTTGGAAATTATATATACACACACATATATATTGCAGGCATTATATACATATATGCATGTAAAAACAATTAATGAAAAAAAGAGCTAATTAATTTGAAAGAGAGTAAGGAGAGCTATATGTATTTGGAGGGAAGAGAAGGGATAAACAATGTAAAGTCCAAAGATAAAAGAGGTAATAATTAAAAAACAAAACAAATGGAAACCAGAAGAGTGGGCTGGTTGGGGACTGGAATTAGCCCATTACCAACTCTTTCAAAGAAGATAACCTAAACTCTATAGGTGTGAATTTTTAAAGTAAAAAAAAATTTTTTTATGTCTATGGGTGATCTGCCTGCATGTTTGAACATGTACCACATACATGCCTACAGCGTCAGTGGAAGCTAGAAGAGGGAGTCAGATTTCCGGGAACCTACGTTATAGGTTCTTGCTAGCTGGCCTGCGGGTGCTGGTATCTGTACCTGGGTCCTCTGCAAGAGCAGCAAGTGCTCTTAACCGCTGATTCCTCTCTCCACCTTCTTCATTAGAACTGAGGTAACTGTAGACACTTTTAAAGAGAGAAATTTAAAAAAGAAAGGTAGGAAAGAAAGAAGAGAAGGAGGAAAAAGGAAATGAAATTGTTTACCCTTTCCCCAGATTCTTCCATTTGGCAGTGTTAGACACCCGACAGTATTGTCAGCAAAGCTATCCCTAGTGCATCCTTTTATTGCTACAGCCACTACTCTCAACTATCTTTTAATGCTGACAGGACTCACTCGGCGACTAAAGCATAAAATCAGGATGTGGGGGAGCATACAACAGCTGTACAGCCTTCTCCGGGTCTTCCGCAAAGCCTTGGACACCACCCTTCCGCCGCGGCCGACCAACCGCCGCCGGAGCTGGCTGCTTCCGGCCGCGGGGGCCAGATCGCGGAAGTGCCGGGCCCGTGAGCACCGCCACCGCGTCCGAGATGGCGGACCTCCACCGCCAACTGCAAGACTACCTGACGCAGGGCAAAGCGGGCAGGACGGCGGCCGCCGAGCCGCTGCTCGCCGCGAGGGCAGCAGAAGAGCCCGCGGCCGGGGCATGGCTAGGCCGCACGGCTCTGCGATGGCCGTGGGCTGCGAGCCCCACGGAGCCGCCGCCCGCGGGCGCGAGCTGCATCCCAAACGTGAGCCGCGGGCAGCGCCTGGCGGCGGGCGGGCTGTGCCTGCTGCTGGCGGCGCTCTGCTTCGGCCTGGCGGCGCTCTACGCGCCGCTGCTGCTGCTGCGCGCCCGCAAGTTCGCGCTCCTCTGGTCGCTGGGCTCCGTGCTGGCGCTGGCGGGCGCGGCGCTGCTGAGGGGCGGCGCGGCGTGCGGGCGCCTGCTGCGCTGCGAGGAGGCGCCGTCGCCGGGCGCCCTGGGCTACGCGGCCGCCCTGGGGGGCACGCTCTACGCCGCGCTGGCCCTGCGCAGCACGCCGCTGACGGCGCTCGGCGCCTGCGCGCAGCTGGCCGTCCTGCTGCGCGCGCTGCTGGGGCTGCTGCCCTGGGGCGGCGGCACGGCGCTGCGCCTGGCGCTCGGCCGCCTGAACCGCGGGGCCGGCCTGGCCGGCGCGCTCCCGGTGTGACGGTCCCCCGTCTGGAGGAAGCGGAGCCGGGGCGGCTAGAGACGGTGCGTGCGAGCACGGCCACCCACGCTCCACGCTGCCGACAGGACCGCGCGGCGGAGTCCGTGAGCTCGGAGCGGCTGTCACCAGCAGACGCACGGGGCTGGGTCAGAAGATCCTTAGGCTTCTTCCGTTCTGGGCAGCATGGGGCCCGCGAAGACGTGATTGTGCCTGCTAACTGTGCTGTGGAGAAGGCTGCCAGTGAGCTGCTTTCGTACTAACTGGCTTTACTTGGACGTCAGGTTAAGAGGTCAAAAGACATGAATAGCTTTCTGACTTGGCTGCTTTTGGAAGAACTACATTCTCCCTTTTGTCGTTTAAAGAAATGCAGTAAGGTTTCGGTTTTACTGCAGTTTTTCGAAGCCTCATTCCTATTCACTGTAAATCAAGCCAGATTATCAGATTAAACACTAAATTTAGCCACTGGATTTAAAACTGATTAGTTAATACTACCTCATGTTTTTTTTTTTTTTTCTTTAGTAAATATGGTGCTTTATAACATTTAAGGAAAATTAATCGTAAAAACAACACACCAAAGAGCAATATTCTGAATCAAGAAGCCAGATATCCAGTATGATGCGTGGCAACGTTTGCAAAGGCTTCTGCAAACGATTCCCTAAGGAATCCTGGGAGACAAACATTTTTATATCTTTATATCTGCAGTTAACATAATTATTATAGATAGGTTTTGCCAAGTTTTCATGATTCCTAACGTTGCTGCTTTTCAAAGTACTACACAATTCAATACTAATGTAATGTATAATTGCTGTATTTCCGAGGTTCAGCAGGTACTTTTGTTTTTGTGGTGTTGGGGTGAAATCAGCATCTAAAGGTATCGTACTTTATTGACAAAACCTGGGTTCTCAGTATTGACTCTTGGTGCACTAGAAAGTAAAGTATATTTAACAGCTTATAATTATACACCAGTGGTTCTCACACTAGACTGGCACATCCAGAGTATGTGAGAAGCACATTTTATCAGTTCATTTATGATACCTGTGGATGGGTCCGGACATTTTTATATATGAGAAGTGCTGCATATATTACATATTATAGAACTATGTGTATTATAAATAATATATATTATTGAAATATATGTTACATATATAATCTAAAACCACACCAGGTGTTTTTACGTTCAGCTGAGGCTGAGAACCACATCTGTGCAGCAGCTTGTACAATGTAAAAGTTGTTTTCCAAACTGCTCCAATGTTGCCTTAGCAGGATAGGTCAGACAGTAGCCAACTGCTGCTTCCTCAGTCCCCAGTGATGTGATGCCACAGTGGCCAACATTTCAACTTCATAGGCTCCCAAGACACCACCCTCTTTACTACTCCCTGTTAATCCGGTTTGCTGTGCTCCCCAGACAGTAAATAGAGCTGCCTACCTCTTTCAGGAAAGGAGTGCTATTTTCAAGTAGTGACATGCACGTTTTATGTTACTGTATTCAAGATATTAAAATTCTGTTTCCAACATTGTCAAGAATCCATTACTTGAAAATAAGTTTTATAAAATTCTAAGCACAATACCTTATATTTTGACAGTAGTGTTTATAGATATTTAATGTCTAATGTAGAGGTTCTGTTAATAAATTCATTCTCAAAATATGAGCTGGATAGTCTCAGGTCTCCTTCATAGCTTCATGGAGCTTGATTGTAAGTTGTTTTTATGTTATGCCAGAATTCAAGTGAGGAGGAATACAGCTTCTAATAGTGTGGGTGCTGACATTTTTATTTTTGAATTAAGAAGGAAATTGTTAACTTGAAATCTTCAGATTCTAGCACCCAAACAATCAACATTTCTTCACTCCATACCCACAGAGAGCTAGGGAAGAGTTCTGTGCACTGACCAACTGTGTCAGTATGTCTTTTCTAAGCAACCAGAGATGTCCAGAACCACTCAAATTGCCAGTAAACCTGTCTTCATGGGCCAAAACGCTGGTAATGCAAGGAGAGGTTAGCAGCTCCAGGAGTGACCTTTCTTAGAAAGACCAGTGGTCAGGGTAGAGAGACCACTCAGTGGTTAAGAGCACTAGCTGCTCATCTGGAAGACACAGATTCAGTTCCTAGCATCCATGTAGTGGTTTACAGCTGTCTGTAACTCCAGTGCCAAGGGATCTAACAGTCTTTACTGGTCTCCACAGACACCAGTCACACAATTGGTACACAGGCATGAACACAGGCAAAACATCCATTCAAGAAAGAAAGAAAAAAAAGGAAGAAGGCAGCATCGGAAGGGGTATCTCAAACTGAAAAATTGACTTTTCAACCTGAGCCTTTCGGGGGTTTTGAGAGGGAGGTAGTGAGACAAGGTCTCAGGTATCCCAAGTTGCCCTGAAAATTACTTTGTAGTCAAGGATGGCAATGAACTTCTGATCCTCCTGGATCCACCTCCCAAATGCTAGTTTATAGATGGGTATTTTTAAAAAAGAGGATGTGCGTGTGTAAGAGCTAGGAGTTGAGTTCCAGCCTCTATATGTGCTCTTAACTGCTGAGCCATCTCTCTAGGCCCTATCTTTGCCTTTCCTTGGGGGAGAGGGGTTGAGACAGGGTTTCTCTGTGTAAACAAGGCTGTCTTGGAACTCCCTCTGTAGACTAGGCTGAGCTTAGAGACGTGCTTGCCTTTGCCTCCACACCCAGCATTTTATTTTATTTTTTTTTAAAGGAAGAAATTTGTCACATCAAAGAACTTTCTGGCTAATGCTATCTTCTACCTTCAATCTTGAAATCTCTACAAAGTGAATGTGGAAGAGGAGATTGTTTTCCAAAACGTATATAACTTTGTTCCACTTCCTTTGAATTGCATGATAAGATACATGTGGTTAAGTCATTTACACCTGGTTTCTCTCCCAATGAAGACAAGACCATTCAAACCTAAACTGCCAGGAGATGCATCCAAGGGAGAGCCTCTAGTTGAACACCCAGAAGATTTGTTTCTCAACAATGTAAATTTTCACCCTGTAGAGCATGTCTGAGGTTTTGAGCCTTCTTGAACTACGTCAGAGCAATTTTTAAAGTATTCCTTATTGCATAACAAAAACAGTGTAACAGAAAGATAAAAATTATTTGAAAAGCACAGAGTTGACAACTGAACGTCATCTGTCGTGACAGTAGTAAGTGCACTCTCACCAGGTTGGATGCACAAAAACCATGCACTCCCTCCGCGAGCACTACACAACCAGTTGTTTCTGTTAATTCTTGAGTAAATCACATTCTGTATTCATACAAAACAAGGTTTTTTTTTTTCCTCTGACAAACTGTACATATAGAAATTTCCAATTGGACATGAACTTAACTTTGTGGAGGTGCTCCATTTCTCATGACACTTAAAAAAAAAAAAAAGGATTCCAGCTTTTATCTTCACAAACAACATGGGAGAGTTAGGGCAACGAGGGTGGACAAGACAAAACAGGGCCAACTACCCTGGGGAGTTGGCAGCAGTCTCTTCATCTCAAACACGGGCTCCTTGAACTCAGCTGCCCCGGAAGAAGAGTTCAGGGCTTCAGTGGTAAAGGCTTGTTTTTGCTTCGCGTAGTAAGTCCACCACAAGAACTTCTTAAATACTATCCAGAGAGGCCAAGGGCTACTCAGCTCTCCTCCTACCGACCCCTCCCAGTACCCCTTGAAGAGCCTCTCCTGGGAGGGCCAGAGTTCATGTTACTCCCTCTACCCCAGTTACTGCCGCTCCGGCCTCCTCGAGAAGACGAGCTGCTGCCTGGAGGGCCACCAAAAGGTTCATCTCTGTGGTATCCATCATGATGGTCTCCATCCAAAGAGCTGGAACGCCCGGATTTTGGCACTCTCTGGGAAGGTCCTGGGCCCCCTCGGCCTAAAACAAAATGTGAATCAAGAGATGACTTTATGTATCACAGCATTTGCTTTCCAGGAATTCCTGGTACAACTCTCTCTCCCTGAGGACAGTGGAGCAACAGGAGGTCCTAGGGAGATAAAACAATGGTGTTCAGAGCTGACAAGGCTCTAGCCAGCCTGAGCATGGCAAACATGGCTCTGGCAGGCCTTGCCCTTTCCCCATTCCCTCTGTCTTGCTAAAAACCATTACATTACATTGCTAAGGCTGGACACCAAGGTCTATTCCATTAGTTGGTTGGCCACTTCCTCTTCTGAGGCTGCCTACCAAGGTCCAGCTTTCAAAGTGTTGGAGTCTAGCAACCAAAAGCCCAATCAAAACATTCCACACCATCCTAGTCATTTTGAACACAGCCTTCCTCTTTTTTTTTTTTTCTTTCTTTCCTCTTAAAAAAAATATCTGCAAGGTCATTTGCTGCTGGTTTTCTTCCTAAGTCGGAAATCAGCCACTTTACTTTCCTTCCCATTTAATAAAGGATCTGTGAAAATAGTTGTTTGGGTGTGTTAGGAAGGAGCACTCCATTGTGTGTAGGTCCCTCCAAGAGCAATGAAGTGGGTTCCTCTGCTCCTTTCTGACCTCATCTTTACCACCCTGGCTCATGGCCTCAGCCTTCTATATCTCCGGGGGCCATACACACCCCAGGGCTGTTTGACAGAGGACTGGAAGCCAGCAAACACTAAGAATCCCCAGAAACCTGCAGCACAGTGGAACATGTTTTTTCTCTCCTGTGCTACCAAAGTACTTTAAGAGAAGATTTCAAAAGCATCTGCTAACTTTGGAAGCAACTAAGATCCACAGGCTGCTGCAGCTGTTAACAACAAGGGCTCCACTTAGGATCTGTGTTTATAGCTCATGATATAAGGCTTCCTTCACCTTTAGTGATGTGAAATATTCTCAATGAACAAAGATAAACTGGCTCTCAAAGATTTTCTAACTTTAACTTACTTCAGACTTAAGATAGTAGATGTTTAGCTACAAGTAAAATTGTCTTAAAACCCTTCCTTAGGCCAGTGAGATGCCTCAGCAGGTACAAGCACTTGCTACCAAACTCAGCAGCCCAAGTTCCATGCCCAGGACAAGACAGGAGAGGACCAACTCGGGCAAGTTGTCCTGTAACCTCTGCATGTGCACCGTGGCTCCCACACACAAACATACAAAGTAAATACAATTTGGAAAAGTGTAAAAGAAGCTTCCTGGGGAGAGAAAGTGAGCTTTCTTCAGTGGTGTACCCCAGGACAGTTGGTCACACTCCAATGGAGGGCCCCCTCCTCCACCCACGCACATATGAATAGTGCTAACTGAATTCAGTGGGCTATACAAACAACCAGAAGATTTATTAAATTGGGAGGGAGCCCTGGGCGTCAATAGATCTGGGATGAGTTGATCTAAATATACTGTGTTTTAAACTACCAAAGAATAAATACAGTTCTTTCTTTTTTCTTCTTGAGCTCAATGGTACAGTGCTTTGTCTACTATGTGCCAAGATCCTGGGTTTGATTCCCAGCATTCACTGCAAAGTAAATGAAAATGTAAATAGTACGTTTTTCTTGTGAAATATGATTGGTTCATCTCCTAGAGCATGTTCTTGCAACACTACTATTGCATCCAATGGAGATGAAGATGTTAGGGGAACTTGCCAGGCAGGAAATGTGGCTTATCATCATGCAAAGCATCTTAAGCTAACCTAGGGTAGCCTGAGCAGAGCTGTCAGCTAGTACGTAGTTGTCATGCTAGCCACATGTCTGGCCAGGGCATCCTGACTGCCCATGAACAAATTCATCCAGGACCATAGCATACTGAGCAGTGCTGTTTAAGCAGGGAGGGAGATGGACTACATATGCACTAGTCTTTTCTGGGAAGACTCCATAGACAGCAAGTGAACAAGATGGGACATCGAAAGCATTTGACACAGGCCACTGCCCAGCCCAAACTGAAGCCAGACTTGTAGTCAGCAGTCACTGGCTGCTACTGCTCCTACTTAAAGTGCCAGTGATGCTCCTCCCGGGCTCAGGCCAAAAAGTACAGTACAGCAACTGGGAGAAGATAGCGTTCCCTTCCCCAAGAGGACAGATAACCTTCAGGGCTCCAAATAGCCACTGGCTGCATATTACAACTGCCAGTGGGACCAGCTAAGCAAGTAGGGTAGGAACACTGAAGAAAACAGCTGAGAATTCTGCTGAGTGAGTCTGCAGCTCCACCCAGCAGTGGAAAGGACCCAAAAAAGCTACACTCGCACTCACTAAGTATAAGAGCTTCAATGTCTGCCCAAACTAAGGTCAGAGGCAGAGGGGAGGCAGCCTTGGGGGCTCAGGACGTAAGTGGCAGACCCGTGCAGCTCTGGGACCTGGACTGCTGTCCTCCTACCTTTGCTTCCCCGGTCCTCCGAGGGGCCTCCTTGGGGCTCCATCTCTCTGTGTTCAGAAGTGCCTGACCCATCATGCCAGGGGCGCTTCCGGGGTGGTAGGGAGGCCATGTCCATGCCTTGGAGAGAAGAGGAGCGCTCTCTGCTAGCTGGTGAATGGCCATCGTGAGGGGGATGATCAGGGCGGGGAGCATCACGAAAATGTTCATGACCTGGTCCTGAAACGAGAGCCAAAGTTCTGTGTTTTCAAGGCTTGACACTCACTGCAGTCAAACAGTGCAGACCAAAGCAACCGGAGCGATGCCACTCAGAGCAACCTGAGAACTGAGAGCAGGAATGTCCATTTAACAGGTCAGGTGTGTATCACTGCGTGGATGTGAAAGGAAGAGCCTCTCACTAGAATATAAGGAGGCAGGTGTACGCACATGTTCTCAGTTGTCTTAGACTCGTGTTATGGTCGCAATCTTTACAGTTATTGAGGATGGGGCTAGAGAGTTGGATCAATGGGGAAAGCACTTGCTGTGCAAGTATGAGGACTAGAATTCAGATTCGCAGCACCCACATAAAAGCTAAATGTGCATTAAGATCCCAGGGACAAGCTGGCCAGCTAGACTAGCCAGATCAGCAGGCTCCTGACTCAAATGAGAAGCCCTGCTTCAATATAGAAGAGAGCCAGCCACCACAGAAGGTCAGCTTCTGGCTTCCATACACACACACACACACACACACACACACACACACACACACACACACACACGCATACCCACCTGTACACATGTAAGCCTACACATGTGAACATACAGACATACATACATTGCTCATATATACATACAAAAAAAAAATTAACTGAAGACTGCAAAGAGTCCACTAACAAAAAATCACATCTACTAATGTTTATGGTATCATCAGTTAAGATGAAAATTCTAATTCTTTTATTCTTATTTTCCAAATAGATAATTTAGTAAAAAGAGTGGTATTATTTGTGTATGTACTAGTATGTGTGGAAGCCAGAGAACAATATGAAGTGTCTTCTTCAGGTCTCTATTTTTTGCATTTCCCCGCCCCCCCCCCAAAGACAGGGTCTTAACTATGTAGCTCCAGCTGGCCTCAAACTCGATTACCTCTGCCTCCCAAGTGCTAGGTTAAAGGTGTATGCCACTACCTCTGGCCTCACAACTTTAATGAGAAAGGAACTTGTGTGGAACCTAACGAACACCAATTTGACTAAATAGGCTGGTCAGTGAATTCTTGGGATTCTCCTGTCTGTCTCTTCAGTGTGGAATTACAGACGCCACTAGCATGCATGGCTGAGAATTCAAACCCTTGTCTTCATGCTTACATGGCAAATATATTAATAAGACATCTCCCTAATCTAAGAGTGACATTGTTCTATACTCAACACAAATTCCAATTCCTTTACTATCTTGAAAAACAAAACAAAAAAAAACAAGCAAACATAAAAACAGGAATAATGGTGTACACCTGTAATCCCAGGAGACAGAGGCAGGTGGATTTCTATGAGTTCAAGGCCAGCCTGGTCTACATAGCAATCCAGAGAAGCCTTGTCTCAAAACCAAACCAAAACAAACAAACAAACAAACAAGCAAACCAAAAAACCCAAAACTCCATGGAGTCAAACTAGAAAAGACAGAACCTGGAGATGGGCTCCCACTCTGTGAACTACCAAACCACAAGCATGTCTCCCTCCTTACCCGGCTCTCGGTTTCCATCCCAGGAGTCTGGCTTCCGTCCTCCTTCAAATCGAGGGAACTCATCAGGAGTGGGTAGTAAGCACTTCCTGGATCCCCCTACACAGAGGAGCAAACAAACCGTGCTCACACACCGCCCAGCTTTGCTCAAGGCTGCTTGTCCCTCAAACCAGCTGTTCTCAATACTTCTCACCTCGAGGGGTGCCACGGCCACGCCCTCTGAGATCCCGTCCTCGGGCTGCTTCATCGGAAGCATCAAAAACCTCTTCTGGACCAAAGTCATCAGGACCAGGAAAGTTGTCCCTCCCTCTTGGGGGAGCACGCCCTTCGTGTCTTGGGGGATTTCCTCTTCTAAAGCTGAAAACAAAAACAGAATGTCTACCTTTTGGAAAATATTACTCTTAAATATGGAGAAAGGTTGACAGGAAACTTTAATGAACAATGTAAATAGGGAGAAAAGCATTTTCTCTGTGTAGTCCTGGCTGTCCTGGAACTCACTCTGTAGACCAGGCTAGCCTAGAACTCAGAGATCCTCCTTAAAGTATTCACTTTACAGTGTCAAAACATACAGGAAGGCAACAATATAACAGAATGTTGGTTACTTAAGCTTTATAGGAACATACTAAAGATTTTCATGTATTCTTTTGTTCATTTCTCCCTCAACAACCATTATATTAGAATTGGTTCGTTCTTTCCTTCCTTCCTCCCTTTCTTTGTCACTACACCCACCCAACTCTGCTGTATTTTTTTATGACGAACTTTTTTTGACATACATAGTTGAAATGCATAACAGCACCTCCACTGGCCATAAGTGCTAAACAAATGGGCAATGGGTCAGAGTGTGAAAGTCTGAATGAAAATGGACCCCATATGTCCACATTTGATTGCTTGGTCTCCAGTTAGTGGAACTGTATGGGAAAGGGGTGTTTCACTGGGAGCGGGTTTTCAGGTTTCAAATGTTCATGCCAGGTAGAGTCTGAGTCTCAATGTCTGTCCCTCTCTTCTCCTCCCCACACTGATCCCAGTCTACTGCCATGTCTGTCAGCTTCCCTCCATGATGAGCATTGACAAACCCCTAAAACTGTGAACACGTCCCCTTAAACACTTTCTTTTGTAAGAGGTGCCTTGGTCACAACATCTCTTCAGAGCAACAGAGCACTAAGACACCAAGCATGGGTCAGTTTGCTCTCTAGCTCCCTCTTAATTGATTTCTTCCTCAGTGACATAACCAAAGCATCTTTGCTGTCAGTACAGCAAACCTGGGTCCGAAGAGGACTACACCAAGAGGCATGAGTAGGCCAGGACAGCCTCTACAGGAATGCTGTTTACCAAAACTCAACATGTTTTTCTCTACGCCCAAGCTGTACCAATGCCCTAGGTACAAATGGAGTCTTCTTTGCCTTTATTAGAAAATATCTACTGGTATGGACTGCTTATGTCCCCCTAAATTCCTGTGTTGAAGTTCTAATACCTATGTGGTACAATATAGGGTATATATACCTTATATGGTAAAGATCGGTGTACCATACTCTTGAAGGTAAACAAGGAGGATATTATGAGAACATGAAGGTAGAACCAGGTAATGAGATTAGGAAAGAGAAACAGAACAAACAGAACAAAGTTCCACTACTCACCCCACCCCACTCCCACACTCATACCCACACAGACATACATGCGAAGAAACATAAACTTGCAACATGAGAAAGGGCCTCACCATCAACTAATGCTAAAGGGCTCTGCTCTAGGCTTCCAGTCTCCATAACTGTAGAAAATAAATTCCTGCTTTTAAGCTCCCCAATTTTTGTTATGAGAGCCTGATCAAATATTAAGGTATCTTTTAATCAACTGATAACTCTAAAACCCCTCCCCAGTTTAACAGCAACCACTCTAGGTCCTAAGGAGACAACAGGAAATTGATGTGCTCGCAAGCAATATAAGCAATAAATAAATATAGCCAAACATGATGGCATGCATCAGGAATTTCTGAACTTGGGAGGTGGAGCGAAAAGGAACATGAGTTCAAGGTTAAACCTTGGGTTAAATAGAAAGTTTGAGAACAGCCTAGGATACATGAGATGTGACTTCAAAAGAGAACAGGGCTGGAGAGATGGCTCAGTGATTAGGATGACTTGCTGCTTTATAGAGGACCCAGGATTGTTTCCCAGCGCCTACATGGCAGCTCACAATCATTATAATTCCAGTTCCAGGATAACCAATACCCTCTTCTGTCCTCCATGGGCACTAGGCAAGCAGATGATATATATATTCAGGTAAGCATACAAACTTTTTTGTGTGTCGGGGGGGGAGGGTCTTGGCTACTGAGATAGCTCAGCAGTAAAAGCATTTGCTGCCAAGCCTGACACCCTGAGGACCATTCCCAGGGCCCACATGGTAGAGAGAACTGACTACTACAAGTTGTCCCCTGACTTGCACGCCATAGCATATGCCACACACAAAAAGATAAACACATCAGAAGAGATGGCTCTGTGGTAGAGTGTGCACTGCTCTTCCTGATGATCTAAATTCAGATGCCAGCACCCTCATCAAGCAGTTCACAACACTGTAACTGCAGCTCTGTGGGATCTAGCACATTCTCCTTGCTTCATAGGATACCTACACTCATAATGCACATACCACATAGGAAAGACACACACAGAATAAAGAAATATAATATAATGTTTTGGAGGTTGGGTTTTTTTTTGTTTGGTTGGTTTTGTTTTAGTTTTGGTTTTCTAAAACAGGGCTTCTCTGTGTAGCCCAGGTTTTCCTGGAATTCACTCTGTATATCAGGCTGGCCTCGAACTCAGAGGCCTGCTTCTACCTCTCAAGTGCTGGGATTAAAGGCACTCATCACTACTTCCCAGAATAATACAAAAATTTTAAAAAGTTTGTCAGTTAATCAAAACAAACAAACAAAAAAGTTTGTCAGAAGTTAGGTGAAGTGCCACATGCCTGTAATCACAGAAATTTGGGGTGAGGGAGCTGGAGTTCAGGGCCAAGTCTACTCTAAACTTTTTTAAAAAAATAATCGTGTGTGGGTATATGAATGTAGGCATATACATGCCCCAATGTGTGTGTGTGGAGATGACTGAGTAACTTTCCATCTTGTTCAGGCAGGATCTCTCTTCTATTTCTGCCCCTCTACATATCTCAGGCTATCTGGCCCTCAACCTTCCAGGAAATTCTCCTGTTTCTGTCTCCTATCTTGCCATAGGAGTAATGGAATTACAGATCTGGCTTTTTACTTACATGAGTTCCAGGGATCCAAACTCAGGTTGGAAAGCTTGCATGGAATGTACTTTCACCTCTCCAATCCTGTACTGACATTTTATATAGACGTTTGCTCATTACTGTCATTACTTCCTAAACAATATGGTCTAGCTGCATGGTGGTGTACTCTTTTTAATGCCAGCATTTGGGAGCAGAGGCTGGTGCATCTGTCAGTTCCAGGCCAGCCTGGGATACATGGTGAGACCCTCTCTCAAATACATGATACAATACAATATAATAGCTTTCTGGAGCTGAGGAAATGGCTCCAGAAAAGCCACTGCCACACAAGCATGAGGATCTGAGTTCATATCCACAACACACATATGCAAGTGAGGGTACAGCATTATGTGCCTATAACTTCAGCCCTGGGGACACAGACACAAAAAGATCCCAGCAGCTAGCCAGCCAGCCAGCTTGTCTGAACTGTTCAGTATAAGAGACAGCGTCTCAAAAAAGACAGAGGCAAGACTGATAGATGATTCAACCCCAGCCCTCCACACATGTGCACCCACACAAACATGTACATACGCAACACACACGGCGTGAGCCATAGCTTTCTGCAGTGTTGTTCCAGATGGAGGGGAAAGCACAGAGAGTAGCACAAATGTATGACAGCACATGAGTCTAGGCTGAAACTCTGTCATGGGTGGACAAAAGTATAAATGAAGACACAACAAAATGTGAAGTCTATACAATATGCAGACTCAAGAAATCAGTGAGTATTATACGGAAGTGAGTTCTTATACACTCGGTCACACTATCACTAGTTATGCTCAGTATCATTTAAACTAATTCGTGTTTTTCTTCCTTCACATGGCGTCTATTCTTTGATCTAATTTTGTTAAGACCTTTCAGCAATTCCCCTAAATCTGAAACCATTTACAAGCCTTTTATTTTCAATTACAGTATCTGGCTCAGATCTCATAATCTAAGGTGAGCCTGGACACTGCAAAAAAGACTCAAGACACTCTCTGAGCATAGAGAGTCTCCTGTCTCTTTAAAATGACTCAGAAAAGTTAGCCAGGAATAGTGGTGCACACCTCTCAGGAGGCAAAGAAAGGACCGGGAATTCAAGGATAGCCTGCACTGTATCAGAACAAATAACTTCAAAGAAAAAGGGCTCAATTGTAAAGATCGTAGAGAACTACATATAACAACTTTCAAAGTCTAAATGCTAACCCACAGAAGCAAGGGCTAAATCAACACAATACTTTCCCCAAGGAAAGAAAAAAGACCTTTTTAGTGAGGACAGGGCAAATGCAGAGAACTCACAGAATACACTTTCATACCTTTCTTCCCTGCGCCCTCGAAAACGTGGGTCATCAGGATCCCGGGGAAACCGTTCATCTCCAGGTCTTCGGCCTTCCCATGCCCCTGGAGGGCCTCGGGCTGCACCCCGGCCATCCCCCTCACTAAATTCCCTGTGATCAGGTGGAAAGGGAGGTCCGGGGCCCCCTCGCCTCCATTTCTCTTCCTGTGGTAAGGGTCCTCCTCGTCCCTCAAATTCCCGTAACCGGTGGCCAAAGCGCTTGTCAGGATGGAAGTCGTCTGGTCTGCTGAAGTCGTCGGGAAAATCAGGGTGAGAGCCACGCCTGTCAGGAGGTCCCCTGCAGTCCTGGCCACCCCTGAAAGGGCCTCTCTCTGGTCCATGCTCAGGGCCACCGCTCTGCTCATGCCGCCTCTCTGACATGGGACCCAGGTGATGGTTGGGAGGGCCTCGAGAGTCACCTACAAGAAATAACACTGACTGTTACTGTGGCTTTCTTGAGGCCTGCTGTACAGGCCTTCTCTATAATCCCTGCCAATTTCGGGATGCACTTTACCCTATAATGGTCTCCTCCTGGGTTCTTGGTACACTTAAAAGATAAACATCCCAAAACATCATATAATGGGGAAACCACTGGTTTTGGGGGTACAACTTTCAGCTTTGTAACTTGACCTATGAATAATCACTAATCTCTAGGGAGTATCCACTTCTCAGTCATAAGTTAAAAACATAAGCAAGCTTCTTGGCATGAGAATGGCCTTTCCTGCTTTGCTGCTGTTCCTCCTATGACTTTATTTTGATCAATGGATTGATACCCAAAAGACACAACAGAGAAGTCAGACTACAGGCTGGGAAGCTGAAAGCTAGGAGGCTGTGTTATGAAGAATTTCACCTCAGCCAGGTGTAGTGGCACATGCACTTGGGAAGCAAAGGAAGATGGGCTTCTCAACGAGTTTGAGGCTGGCCTGGTCTACAGAGTAAGTTTCAGAACAGCCAGGGATATATAGTGAGATTCTGTCTCAAAAATAAAAACAAACTTTGTACATGCACAGACACACACACAGTCGCATATGAACGCACACCTCTGCTCATGTATAAGCCACAAAGCCATCACAGGCACTGGGTCTACATTGCTGACACCCACTATCCATCCTTTGGCCTATTTTAGGACTCAAAACACATTTTTCCATTAGGCTTATGGAACCATTGGCCTCTCTAACAATTGCTTGAGAACTAGAGAGTCCTGCTGCCCTTCAACCTTGGGATTTGTGTTTACACCTTTTTTGCTCTTTCTCAAAATGATGTGCCTCAAATATGGTGGTATCATTAGCAATTTGTTTTTACGGACAGGAATTTCATTTGAGACTTTAAAAAATATCTGAGTATATATGCAATGGACTGTTTGACAGCTACTAACCAAACTACTGTAGCCACTGCAAGCACACAACTATTCTCTGTCAACATTTAAACCGATTTTTAAGGAAGGTATAAGCAAGGCATGGTGGTAAGTCCATGTGATCTCAGCACTCAGGAGGCCAAGGAAAGAAGATTACAAAGAGTTCAAGGTTGCTGGCCAGTACTTTGTAGCAAGGCCTTATCTCAAAATAACCCTCCACCCTGCATATAAATAACTAAGAAGGAAATACAAACACACTCCTGCTTTTAAAACAACGTTTGAAAATGCAATCAGTCCCTCCACTCACCCAGCTTATGCTGTCTGTTACTGTTTCTTATCAGTAAGACAACAACCTTCTGGTCCTAGTCAATTGAAATTTCTAGTCCCCATCCACGACTCCCACCTTTCATTTCTTTGCACTTCCCCAGCCACTTTAACTCCTCCTTTCCTCTCAGCGTGGATCAAAACTTGGAAATCTCAGCGTAAAACTGTGATGTCAGAAAGTCTCTCTGCACTTGAGCTTATGTAGCCTTTCTTTGGGAATCCACCTCCCCTAAGAGACAAGCCCTCAATACTCAAGTGTTCTTCCAGCTCTACTGGCTAGTTTTCTGTCAACCTGACACAAGCTAGAGTCATTCTGAAAGAGGGAATCTCAATTGAGAAAAGTTCCTACTAGACTGACTGGTCTGTAGGGTAAGCCTGTGGTGCTTGACTAGTAATCAATATAGGAGGATGCAGTTCAGTGCACAAGCTGTCAGCCCTGGGCTAGAGGTCCTAGGCTGTATAAGACAGCAGGCTATGAGAGCAAACCAGTAAGCAGCACCCCTCCATGACCTCTGTATCAACTCCCACCTCTAGGTTCCTGCCTGACTTCCCTGGGTGATGGATGGACTCATAAGCGGTAAGGCGGAAAAAACCCTTTCCTCCCCAAGTTGCTTTTTCGTCATGATGTCTTATCGCAGCAATAGCAACTCTAAGTCTAACAAGACAGCTGCTTGTCCAACTTCAGGCTGTCAGAATTTAGTGTGACTTGAGATACAGGTAACAACTCACCTGAGGATACTACATATATTCTGCTTCTAACCCTATGAACAACTCATCTCACCATCTCTGTTTAAAAGTAGCCTGTCTACTTTCTTCCAAGGAAAGAAACCTACCACTACAAACGGTGATGTTGTGTTGGTGGCAACTAATCCAGGAGGGGATGGTAGGTCACTTGCATGTCTCTCCCTTCTCCCTCTGGTCCCTAGGAGAAAGAGGGGAGGAAAGGAAGCAGGGAGGGAAGGGAGGAGGAAGGAGAGAGGGAGAGGGGGAGAGAGAGGGGAGAGCAAGACAAGCAGGAACAAGTGGAGATACATGAAGGTGTGGCAGGAGAGGCCACTTCATTCATTAGTGAAAGTACCTAGTGGATGACAAAGTCCCTTCCCAATGGTAAACCCCAAGCCTCCAAGAAAACTCTCCATCTTCTTTCTCTCTTGCAAATCCTTCTGTGTATCTACTGCTACCATTTCTATGCAACAGGGATGGAAATAAAAGCTCTCTGATTCCCTGCCCTTTCCTACCTCTAATATCACACATAAATTCAAACCTGAGCTTCAAATGTTTAAATTCCAAGGGCTGTAAGTGCTGGCAAAGACTTCTCTCAATCCAACAGGATAGGACAAAAACACCTGTACCACATGGTGCTGTGGGCTTGGACAGTTAGTAATAAAGGCATTTATTTAGTACTGTGACATACAGTCTCCACAGTGCCCCATGTGCTACTGTATTGTCTTTCCTATGGGTGCCCAACTAGACCACTCCACTCCTACCTCACTTCTGTTCACATTCCCTCAAGTTCTTCCATGCTGCTTCTCCTGCCAACCCTTATCCTTTACTCCAACTTGGCCCACCTGGCAGCAAGAGCTCACTGACAGCTCAATCACTGAATAGTAACTTCCAAATTGCTACATGCCCTAAATGCTGACAGTCCT
This sequence comes from Psammomys obesus, assembly GCF_907164565.1. Lineage (NCBI taxonomy): Eukaryota > Metazoa > Chordata > Mammalia > Rodentia > Muridae > Psammomys > Psammomys obesus. The sequence continues at coordinate 4,431,489 of NW_026596069.1, forward strand.
CACCTTTGCTTTTCATAATCATTACATTGGTTTCTTCTTTTCAAATGGTGCCTAACAACACATGCAGTTTAAGAATCTAATATGGTACAATGGGCAAAGGTGATGGATAATTATAACAACACTGTTAAGGTCCTGCATTCTCTACCCTATCAAGGAGCTTAAAGCAGAGGCAGTTCTGCTCTTTGGAAGGCTGGAAGCATGGACCTGCATCCCACAGGCACAAGATCTACTCCCCATTCAGTGTGGGCTGGGCTGGCCCGAGGCACAGACACAAATGCCAGGTTGCTCAGTGATTTCACTACCAGTCTCTGGTGGTGTGGAACTCATTTTCTCTGGCCAGCATCACTGCCTAAGGAAACATTACCTATGACAACAAAAGACAAAGCAGAATTCCCAGCAGCTCCAATACCACTGTAAAATTAGCAACAAAACTATTTACTATAAAATGCACACGACAGCAGTAGAAAAAAAACTCTTCCTAAAAAAGTGCATATTTACCTTTGTTGGGGCCAGGTCCTTGTCCAGCGTTCAGAGGAGGGATGCGGCCTTGTGCTCCCTGTTGCCCTAGGCCTGGTATCAAGGGCGGGGGACCTGCACTCTGTCCTTCCTGAGAGGATACATGTAAACATGGGCATGAGACCACGGACAGTTACTTGTTCATACAGAGAGCAGAGCAACTGTAACACATGAAAAACTGGCAGAACTAAATACCTAGTGATATTAAAATAAAATTCCCCTAAAGGGAAGATGGCTTGGTAGATAAAATGCCCTGTAGTGTGAAAACCAGATGGAGTTTGAATTCCCCAGTATCCAAGACCAAAGCAACAACAAAACAGAAAGAAAAATGCCTTCAGTAACGCAAAAGCAGAAATTTCTGGGGGTTTGGTTTATTTAGTGTATGTGCATACAGTATGCAGGACAGAGAAGGTCAGATGTTCTGTTCTATCACTCTTCACTTCATTCCTGTGGGGAAGCCCTCTCACAGAAGCTAGAAACAGAGAACAGGGAGCCTGTCTCCATCCCACGGTGCTGGGATTACAGATCCCTGAGTGGCCACGCCCAGCTTTTTAATGTGAGTGCTGGAGGTTCAGGTCCTCATGAGTGTGCAGCAAATGCTCTTATCCACTGGGCCATTTCCAGCCCTCGATGGCAGAAACGTCTACACTGCTTTGTTGCCCACATTTAGCCTTGAATAGTTCTTATCAACACCTTCCATGCTGCTATTTTAACACCCAGATTTCCTCAAGTAAAACAGCAAAAACAACTGGCTTAAAAAAATCTACTTGATCAAAGTGGAGAAAGTCAGATTTTAGAATATAAAAAATAGGAACAAATTTTCCATCAAGAAAATTCTGGGATCTGAAATACCCTAGATACAAGTATGGCCTAGTAGCAAGTCTTTTAGACTCATTACAACTAGAGATTTTAGAAACATGATGTTTTTCATGCATACATTATTTTTATTCTATGGTACAATAAAAACTTACTGAATTTCCTCAGAAACTAAGGCCTGTCCTCTTCTCTAGCATGTCTAGAGTTTAACTTGTCATATAATACTAATGTTTATCTTTTTATAATCCTCTAAAATGAAAACTATTATTCTATAAAACCAAAACCTGTTAAAAACCAGAATAAGTAGTATATACGTACAAGTGAACACTGAATTAATAATATATATATAATATGTGAAGTTTTAAGGCAACTTAGGATGACAGATCTGAATTTTATCCTAAATTTATTCCAAATTCCATAAAGTGGAAATAACTCAAATGTCACATATTTCTTAGACATTTTCAAATTCTGGAAAATCTACAAACCACTACACAGCATGTCCTTGCTTAGGCTCAGTAATCCAGTGGTTACACTCCACACTGCATGCACATGGGGCAAGCTAAGCACACACGCAAGTCAGAGGACAACTTGTGGATGCCAGCTCTCCTTCTGCCTTTTGGGCTCAGGGGACTCAATATACTGTCAGGTTAGGTCGGCAAGTGCCCTTCTCTGCTGAGCCATCACACTGGCCCAAACGGCTGTCTTTTAGGTCATGGATTCTCAGTGGAATTTGGAAAGCAAAACAGGACTAGCATGTATGTGCTGAAGGTCTATCTCGTGCCTGCCTAGCATGCACAATGATCCCGGGCTCCATCCTGAGCCTTCTCCTTCGCCAGCAAAGGTAAAGAAAAAAAAAAAAGATTTTGTTTTGTTTTGTTGTTTTTCAACACAGGGTTTCTCTGTGTTGGCTGTCCTAGAACTCACTCTGTGGACCAGAATGACCTCTAACTCACTCCTGCATCTGCCTCCTGCGTCTGATCACCTGCATCTGCCTCCTGAGGCGTGCACCACCACCACCCAGCTAAAACAACAGCAAAAAAATCTTCTGTGTTATCTTTCTCACACAGTAGTATTCTCTCATCCGGTAACTTAATGCCCTTCAGAAAAAAGCTGGAAGTAGGATGGGGGTGGGGGTGGTCAGTGTTAGCTTACTTTTGTGCATACAACTGAGTTCTATCACGAAGACCAGGTGTTCACACCCAAATAAGAGTCATCACTTCATAATCGAACACTATTTACTAACCCCTCGAGTCCCAGCTGTCCTGTGTAATTTACCCTAAACAAACTCCCCTCGCACCATTGCTCAAATCAATGAATGAGTGGCAAACTTCTTTAAGACACAGTCGTTGAAAAGGACCAAAGAAATACCTACCAAACAGTCCTTCCTACAAATACTGTTTTTAACTTTAAAATGTATGGTTACATATACCTTTAGTCCCAGAATTTGGGAGGCAGGGGCAGGGGAATCACTGACATAGAATCCAGCCTAGTCTAGTGAGCTCCTGGCCAACTACAGCGACAGAATGAGACCTGTCTCATAACATCAATATATGTATGGGGGATGGTGTTCTGACATGTGGACAAGGATGACCTTGAACTCCAGACCCTTCTGTCCCAAGGCAACATGAACCACCATGCCCAGTTTTATACAATTCCAGAGACTGAACCCAAGATGTCACATATGCTGGCAAAGCATTTTTTCAAATGTGCTACATCCTTATGCTCCTACAAATAACGACAGGTGAAAATAGCTTGAACAGAACTTCATGCACAAGCAAATTATTTTTTAATACTCTGGTCTGGAATTGTTTTTTCTACAAATACATCCACTGAAATGAAGACAGTGAGGCAGATAGCTTACAGTACCCTTAAAAGCTCCAAGCCATCTTTAAAAGTGATGCATGCATGACACACACAGCAAATAGATATGAATAAATGTAATTAAAACAGCAACAATAGGAGGCACCTCCTACCATGCGTAATGACCTGAATTAGATCTCCTGAGGCCCAAATGGTAGTTGAGACTCAATTTCTACACAGTCCTCTGACTTCCACATGCGTGCTGTGACATTCGTACATGTCACATGTGTGCACATGCATATAAAATAAATATAATTTAAGAAATAGTTAAAGTGAAGTGGACAGAGATGTTGAAGGTAGGCTGCTAACTTGCAGACCCATGGAACAACCAAGCTCAACAGTCCAGAAAAGAGACTATGACAATTGTACAACTGTTCACAACCTAGCTCGCTTCCTCCTTAAAGCCACTGCTCTTTTGGAGCCCTGGCAGAAGTAATGGTATTCCATTGAAAGCTCATAATGTAAAAAGTAAAGACACGAGATCTGTTCAATGATGGCATAATTAACTCTTCATCTAGGTCTCATCATGTCCCTCCAGCCAGGCTGCCGCTGTTGTAAGCCACTATTGATACTTCAGGAGCAGTTAGACCCAGCTGTAACTGCTTTTTCACATCCTTATTTGTTCTGTACATAGACTCCTTTCCCACATGTTAAATGTGTACAAGCTGGAAATAAATGGTACCTGATTGAAGGGGGCCCGGGGCCCATCACCTAGCAGAGGTGCCTTCTGCTGCTGGAATGGTATTGGCCCTTGAGATGGATGTGGCCCTCTTGCCGGGTTCTGCTGTCCCTGAGGTCCAGGGGGTCCTTGCATGCCACCCTGGGGTGGAGGTCCCAAAGAGCCCTGAGGCGGCCCCTGCTGCCCTTGAGAACCTGAGGGCCCGCGTAGTTCCTGTGGAGGACCTAACATTGATCCCTGTAGTGGAGGCCCCTGCAGGCCCCGCATCTCCTGGGGACCTCTCATTTCCTGAGGGCCATGGCCCAACAATCCACTTGGAGGATGAGGTCCTCTCATCTCTTGAGGTGGGTGGCCAATCATTATCCCTTGAGGAGCAGGACCCTGATTCTCCCGAGGTCCTGGAGGCCCCTGCATTCCTCTTGGATTCAGTCCCATAAGAGGTCCCTGAGACACCGGACCTTGGATTCCTTGAGACCCTGGTCCACCCTGCATCCCGTGAGGATGAGGAGGCCCTTGCATTCCTCTGGGACCAGGTGGCCCCTGCATTCCTTGAGTACCAGGAGGCCCCTGTGGGCCCATGTGGCCCTGAGGAGCAGGTGGACCTTGGGGGCCAATGTGACCCTGTGGTCCAGGTGGACCCTGAGGACCCATATGACCTTGAGGACCAGAACTACCTTGAGGTCCAGGTGGCCCTTGAGGACCCAAAGGGCCATGAGGTCCAGGGTGCCTCTGCATTCCTTGTGGACCGTGAATGTCCTGAGGCCGTGGCAGTCCCTGGGGAGGACCCTGGGGTCCTTGTGGTCCCATGAATCCTTGTGGTCCTCCACCTCCTTGATGCAATGGAGGGCCTTGTGGTCCCATTTGTCCCTGGGGTCCAGGGGCTCTGAACTGGCCCTGTGGACCTGGAGGCCCCATTTGAGCTACCATTGGTATCTGCTGAGATGGATGAGGCTGCTGAAAACCTTGAGGAATCTGAGATATTGGGCCTTGACCAGAAAAGGGCTGAGGTCCAAGGAGAGGGGTGCCAGATGAGGGAGGAGGCTGGATCTGATCAGCCTGCTTCTGTGCAAGCCGTTCAATTTTAAGTTGCTGGAAAAAAAAAAATCAGTGTATTGAATAAATAAAATAAGTTAGAGCCTTCAAAGACTGCTATGTTGCTTTCTGACATCCACATGAACATAAGTACCTGCACACACACGTACACTAAATAAGAAAGTATCATTTAAAAACAACAATAAAGGGGGGTAGAGAGGACATCAGTCAGAGATGCCAGCTCTATTTTCTTAGTTCACATACCTCTAAAAGCTGTGGATTGGTATACTGTAATGTGGCCATTTCTTGTTCAATTTCTGCTTGTGTTTTTTTCTTCTCTTCTAATTTAATATCCTCTTTCCTGTCATTCAGGACCTCATTTGGAGCAGGAATTGGAACTTTATTTTGCATCCAGGCCTTAACAAAGAAGAGAAAACTAAATTATACACAAGCATGAACATTATGATGGGTTGAAAAACAGTCTCTAATGTCATCAATATACATGGCTGAACTGTCTTTACCTCTAAGGCCAATTCTTTGTGACATAAGAATAGGAGGGAGCAGGTGTAATAGCAGTTGGAAATCACCAAAATTATGAAAGCTAAAAGTTATTGTTGGGTATTCATAACAGTTCATATGGTGATGGCTTGGTCCCAGGTGATAATGCTTCAGGGAGGAAGTGAACATTCCTCCCTGAACATAGGCCGCAACATAGTTTGCCTGCTGATTCTTTCTCTTCCCTCTGACAATGTAACTGATAAAAATGAGGCAATAGTAAAAGAAGGCATAGGGAAAACTAATGTCAAGCTAGCATTTAACTTTACAGCAGCAAATAGGAAATATGTTAAAAAACAAGAACGTGGGAAGAAGGCACCAAAGGGCTAGGTGAGATTATTCAAAGACATCTACCTGAGAGCATGAGTTAAAGGAACCATGCACAGTCTCTTAGGAAAAGAATGAGGTGGCCACTGCTAGTGACTCACCTGCTGGAACTGAGCAGGAATGGGCTTTGCATATGGGACTTTCTTCTGAGGAACTTTTTTCTGATCCTTTTGCATTACTTCCTCCATTCCCCAATCCAAGCCTGGAATTGTCATTTCAATTTCATTAGCTTCATCTTTCCCTGAAACCACAGAAAAAACTAGTTAGTCCCTTAAACAAAAGAACATAGCCACTTAATAAATAAACAAACTATGGGAAGAATAATTTTTAAACATTAGTTTTAATCATTTTTATTCACAATTCTCAACATAAGCATGTGAGCCTTTCAACACCATTTATTAACAAATTAATTTGCCATGAAATTAAGACAGAGGTCTAGCATAACTTAAAAAATTAAATGGATAAACATAAATGCCCTTACCCATCTGTTCTTGCTCCATAGCTAATTTCAGTTGCTCTGGTATTCCCATCCCTGGGATCACTGCCAGACTATTAGGTTCCAGGTCATCTACAAATAACAGACCCAGCGTCAACACAGTTTCATTGCGTTCCCTACAGAAAGATGCTTTATAAAAATAGCATCGCTAGGCGCTGTAGCACATGCCTTTAATCACACATTCAGAAGACAGAGACAGGCAGATCTCCATAGACTATATAGTAAGTTAAGTAAGCCAGGAAAACAAAGCGAGACCCCGTCCCCAAAAACATACATACCCATACCAAAATGAAACCAAAAAAGAAAAAAATAGGTCATACTGATAATGATTTAGGAATTAATGAATTATAAAATTAAAACTAAAGCTGGGTGAGCTGGTACAAGTCTTTAAACCTAGTTCTTGGGAGGTAGAAGCAGGTATATCTTTGAGTACAAATAAAAAACTAAATTATGCAGTGTGAGGATTGAGAACAGAGCATCAAGCATGCTAGGTAAATACTGGATCACTTAGTTATATCCCTTGCCCCAGATTCACTTGTACAAGCCTCCTAATACTTAACATTTATAATGTGGGCCAATATGGTGGCCCACGCCTGTGATCCCAGTGCTCTGGGAGGCAGAGGCAGGCGGATCTCTGAGTTGGAAGCCAGCCTAGTCTATAAAGGGAGTCCAGGAGAAACCCTGGGAAAAGAAAAAAAAATTTATAATGAAATATCATGAGACTTCCAAAGGACAAATATGCAGATCTTACCATACTCTACTCCATCTTCAGACATGCCAGGTAAAAGGTTCAGATTATATCGATCTCGCATTTTATCACCTGGCCGGTTTCGAGTCCAGAATTTGCTGGTGAAATAAATGGAATAATGGGAGAAAGAGGAGCATAGTGTCAGTGTTTTTTTTCTCTAGGCACAATAGCACACATCAAGTTTTCACAATATCATTCTTTTAAATATTTTAATTGTGGAAAGAACATTTTAAATCAGAAGGCAAAACAAAATTTAAATAACCAAAATTAATTCCATCTCTTTATAATACCTTTATGTCAACCACTACAAAAATGGCAGATTAGAAGCTGTAATTCAGTGAAGGAAAAGAACCAGGACAAGAAAGAATAGACTCAGGCTATGTATGATGGGACTCTTTTGTAATCCTGGCACCCTGGAGGCAGATGTAGGAGAAGCAAGAGCTTAAAGTCATTTCAACTACACAGCAAGTTGGAGTCTAGCTTGGACTACATGACTCTTTGTTTTAAAAAGGGGCAGGGGAATGAGTAGACGTAGAGAAAGAAAACAAAAACATCAGAAACACAAAGAGAATGGTAAAATGGCTGGAAAGTGCAGAGAAAGAAGGGATAAGAAAGTAAAGAGAAAATAAATAAGCTCAGGTGAGATGTATAAAAACCTCCATGAGTGAAAACACCAGCCACAGCTGCCACCTAGCTCTGGGCCATACTGCTGCCCAGCCTGGGTCAGCCAGGAGTACACTAACCTTCCTGAGTGTGGTATCATAGAACAGTGAGTTGCATTGCAGAGTTGTGACCAGGGGACGATTGCATTATGGGCAGACACTCTAAAAACACAGCACTGGATGTGAAGACTGCAGCATAGTGTGGGAATCTGAAGCTGAGATTCTCACTGAGCTCAAGAACGGACAGCATCACCCCAGCCACTGACTAGTCTGGCAACAACATGGAAATCAGGAGACCTGTCCCCAGTATGGCACAATGTAGCCAACAGATAAAAGTATTCCCACAGTGCTGAACACCACTGGTGAACATGTACCTCCCCATCCATTTGGAAAAAAAACACAAAAACACGCCACAACAAATGTAAATACAAGCATAGGTACACTATCCATGCTCCCTACACACCTCAAACACAGAAATCCTAGTGTGGAAAGTGTAATCTCCATGTATTAGAGAGGGTGACTGGCAGGTAGAAGTGAGCAGAATAAAAAATGTCTCAGACCAGGAACCTTCTACCAAAAGCTGAGTCAAACACAGAAACTCTTTTGTGTTGTTGTTTTATAGTCAAGATCTCCCTGTGTAGCTCTGGTTGGCTTGGCCTTAAACTCACAGAAATGCCTTTGCCTCCTGGAATGCTGAGATTACAGGCGTACCCCACCACAGAACTCTGATCAGCAGGGATCTAGCCTGTTTGAATTACTGAGACCAGCAGCTCTCTCTCCACCTGTAGAGCCAGCTATAAAAAAACCCAAAGGGTAGGGGAACCACAGTCAACCCAATTAGGAAGGATACTGACTGATGTTATATTATGTCCCATTTCCTTTTATTTATTCATTCTGGTGAAGAAAATCACTTGATTCTAATTAACACACAAATAAATAATACATTTTAAAAGGCCACGTAAACACCTGCCCAACCCTAATTTCTACAGAACTGTGGTGGTTTGAACAACATAAGACCCACGTAGGCTCTGGCATGTGAACACTTGCTTCACTGGCAGCACTATTTGGGGAGGTTTAGGTGGTGCAGTCTTGCTGAAAGAAGTATGTCACTGGAGCTTACACAGCCCTACTTCCTGTTCCCTATTGGCCCTCTCTGCCTCTTGCTTGCAGTTGAGGGTGTGATCTTTCAGGGTCCTCCCCTGCCATATGCCTACCACTTGCTGCCATGGCTCTGCCCTGCCATGATGTACTCCTGTCCCTCTGAAACTATAAGCAAAGTGAATTTTGTCTTAAGTTCCCTTTGCTGTGGTGTTCTGTCATAGCAACAGGAAGGTAACTAATTAATGCAAGATCTCAGTTGCTCGGTAAAACTCTCTCACTAGCAACCCTGATATCCAGAACAGCATGGGATGAAATATTTCAAGCCAGAAAATAAACTCCACGCCAAATTAAAGAACACATTAAGTGAATACATATCTATCGTGGATAGCTTCAGATGGCAGTAACACAGACCTAGACATACCTGAGAAGAAACAACCTCAAATGACAGGCCTGTAAACAGTGGGGGCATTTTCTTGATTACTAACGTAGGTGCCTGGCCCATTGTGTGCAGTACCATCTTCAGGCAAATGGGTCTGGGCTATATAATAAAGGAGTTGAACATGAACCTGAGAGCAAGAAAGTGAGCAGTGTGCTCTATGGTCTGTGTTCCCAGTCCCTGGCCTGAATTTCCAAGGAATGAAGTGTGATCCAGCAGCTGACAGATGAAATAAACCCTTTCTTACCCAGGCTGCTTTCAGTGTGGGGTTTATCACAGCAACAGAAAAGCAAAATAGGACAATGTCCAAACAGTTTTTCATCCCAGTAATGTAAACTGATTCAATATATAAAAATCAATAAATGCAATACAGTACATAAATAGAATTAAAGACAGTAACCACATGATCATCAATAGATATGGAAAAGACCTGTGACAAAGTTCAGTATCACTTCCTGGTAAAAGCCCTGAAGAAAATAGGAGTAGAAGGAATGTTATATTCCCCAATTTAACAAAGACTATGAGACAACTAAAAATATTTCTCCTAAAATCTAGAATGAGACCAGGATACCCATTCTCTCCTTATTTACTCAGAGAATGCTCAAAGCCTTAGCTAAAACATTAATCTAGAGAATGAAATAAAAGGAACAGAAATAGAAAAAGAAGCCCAATTATTCCTTTTGGCTGATGACATGATCCTGTAGTTAAAAGATGCCTAAAGACTCTACTAGAAAATTCTTAAGCTAGTTAAACACTTTTTTCTTTTTTGTTAAAATTTATTATTTTTATTTATTACAATTTATTCACTTTGTATCCCAACTGTAGCCCCCTCCCTTGTCCCCTCCGTCTTCTCCTCCCATGCCCCTCCCCTGTCCACTGATAGGGGAGGTCCTCCTCCCCTTCCATCTGACTCTAGCCTATCAGGTGTTATCAGGACTGGCTGCACTGTCTTCCTCTGTGGCCTAGTAAGGCTGCTCCCCCCTCAGGGGGTGGTGATTAAAGAGCCAGCCACTGAGTTCATGTCAGAGACAGCCACTGTACCCAGTACTAAGGAACCCACTTGGATACTGAGCTATCATGGGCTACCTCTGTGCAAGGGTTCTGGGTTATCTCCATGAATGGTCCTTAGAACATTTCTATTGGCTTGAATACTGAACCAATACTGAACTTTCTAAGAAAGACCTAACCAACCCCTCCAAAACAAATAAACAACAATAACAACAACAAAAAGAAAACATTATAACAGCTTCAAAAAATTAAAAAGAACAGGCCTAGCAAGTCCATATCTGTAATCCAAGTTCCTAAGAGATGAGGCAGCAGGATCAAAAGTTTAAGGTATCCTGGACTACATAGTGAGTTCAAGACCAGCCTGGTATACATGAAACCCTATCTTAAAAAAAAAAAACCTAAGCAAAGAGATGAAAATATCTCTACAATAAAAACTTCAAGACACTAATAAAGAACTAAAGAACAGTAGATGGAAATTCCTACTCTAGTGGATTGATACAATTAATACTACAATGCTGAAAACGATTTGCAGATTCAACCCAATCCCCTCAAAATTCCAATGATTATACATAGAACTCAAAAGGGTAAAAAGATTCTAAAACTCACTTGTAAACAACAATAAAAAACAAAACAATTATTAAAAAAATTTTTTTAGCCAAATTAATGCTTAACAGAAAGACCAATACTAGAGATATTTAACACTTGATCTCAAATTATACTACAGCCTGATTGTTAACAAAATGGCATGGCACTGGGCACTGGTGCAAAAATAAACAATAGAATAGAGAGCTCAGAAATAAATCAATAGGTCACATACATTTAATTTTGACAAAAGTGCCAAAACTATATCCCAGGAAAATGACAGGTCTTTCAGCAACAGTGCTGGGAAAACAAGATATACACATTTAGAAGGAATGGGGCAGGGAAGTAGAAGAGGAGAACAGCTAAGAACAAAGATTATTCACATGTGAACATGACTAAGAAGCCCATTCCTTTGCATGCTAACTGCCTCTCCTCAATAAGTGTCTCCTATAAAAATGTTTCTAAAAAATAATTTGAAATATAAAGCGATAAATATTAAATAAATACGTATCATATTTATTTATATTTATTACTCCCTGAGTATGAAAATGTCTTGGTATTTTCAGTAGAGTCTTACCTAGTATGGTCATTTGATCCTGAGCAGAGAATATGTCCAAGAGGATGCCAAGCCAAACTCCAGATCATTCCTTCATGGGCCATCTCCATCCCACCTACTTCCTTCTCAACCCTGCAAACAGTACCAGCGAAAGAAACTGTTGAACCAAAATTACCATAAGAACAAAAACAAAGCAAAGGAACACCAAAAACATGGAAATAAAACAAAAGGATATTTTGTTTTAGTATGAAAAAAGAGCTATCAATATCTTTTACTTTGAATCTTGTCACGGTCATGTGTTACATTAGTTTTTCATGAGTAGATTCAGTCAAACATAAAAGAATTAAAGGTCTACAAAGGTTCCAAAACAGCCAGGGATACATAAAGAGACACTGTCTCTAAAAGGAAAAAGATGCTTCACAAAGTATTTCAACTAAGGACTCTATTTCATTCTTCCATAATTTCTATATCCAAAACACAAGTATTATCTTGCTAGATTTACAAAATTTAAGCCTGCAGGACAGTCTCTGATATGGACACATTTCCATAGAAAATTGAAAGATTTTACCATATTTATATACATTTGAGAACTCTTTTCATAAAACATACTCCTCCTTGCAGCCATTTTATAGTCATCACAACACTATAAAAGATACAGTTGCATGATTTGGAGGCCAGTTCAAAACGGATTTTTATTTAAATTTCTTAATATGTGTATGATGTGTGTGTGTGTGTGTGAGATGTGTGATGTGTGCGTCTGCGATGCGTCTGTGAATGTTGTGTGTGATGTATATGTATGTGTGGTGGGTGTAATTCATGGTGTGTGCGTGTGGTATGTGTGATATGAACGCATGCACACATTTTGGAAGAGAACTCAGGTTGTCAGGCTTGCTCAGCAAGTGTTTTTACCTGCTGAGCCATCTCACTAGCCAAGATCATTCATCTTGATCTGAGTTTTTTAAACCCAAATCTGCCATGAAGGACCCTGTCTTCATACGTGGAGAAGCTGAAGTCACAAGCAGTGGCCATGTACATGTATTTCTAAAAAAAAAACCTCCAATGGTGAGTCAGTCTCTAGCCACCAAAATTTCCCTAGCTAAGGCTCCAAATACAAGACAGCAGGATATCTCTGCTGCCATACCATGTGGGAATGTGTGTACACACAAACATTTTCATTTTTCTACACAGTAAATGGTACATACCCAACATGCCAGAATAACAAAGACCCATCAGATCCTCCACTGGCAAAAAGTCCTTCATGAACAGGATGCCAGGCTACAGCTGTAAAACAAAAACACAGAGGCAAATGAATGATTACAGGGTGAGATAGCTGCAGGTTAAAGGTCACCAAAATGAGAAGCACATCACAGCCACTGACCTGTGGCTTCCTTCTTGTGACCTCGGAACACTTGAAGCTCTTCTTTCAGGTTTCGGATATCAAAAAGCTTACAGAGATGGTCACGAGATGCCGTGAGGAGCCAATTGCCATTGAGGTTTAATTTCACTTCCATCACTGTGTTTTTATGGGCATGACTAGAAACAAAACACCAAGAGTATAACACGTCAGAATGCAAAACAAGCATCACTTAATATAAATGGTCCTTTTTGTTGAAAGCACAGAGATGAAGATGGCAAGAGGTATGGCCTGGTAGTAATAACCCATATATATAAAGTTAGATAGGACCACATTTAAAACTACTTGAAAATTCCTGTTAGGGGACTGGAGAGATGGCTCAGCAGTTAAGACCACTGACTGCTCTTCCTGAGGATCCAGGTACAATTCTCAGCCCACATGGCAGCTCAAAACTGTATATAACTCCAAGATCTGACACCCTCACACAGACATACATGCAGGCAAAACACCAATGCATATAAAATAAAAACTAAATAAATTATAAAAAAAGAAAAAGAAAAAGAAAGCCCTTGTTAGTGCCAGGCAGGATGGCACACACCTTTAATACCAGCAAAGGTGACAGAGGCAAGGCACCTGTGTGAGTTCATGGCCAGGATGGTCTACAAAGGTTCCAGAACAGCCAGGAATGCATAGAGAGACACTGTCTCAAAAAGGAAAAAGTAAAAAAAAAAAAAAAGACAAAAAGAAACAGGAAGAAAATAAACAATACCACCTCTGTGAATGATAGAAATAAAGTCTAACATCTAAAAACAGCTCTCAAAATCCAGCTAAAAGAGCAATGGGCTTCTTCTTCTTCTTCTTCTGGAAAACCCCAAATGTCTGATGACGCTGGTGTAGCAGGAGGGCCCAGAGGACCTGGGACCCAGGATTAGGAGGCCTCAGCAGCTTCCCCGGAGGGGGTGTTATGGGTGAAGAGGTCTTAGGAGCCAAAGCTGAGGCCAAGGGGCTCATGGAGGTAAAGCCAAAGACAAGGAGTGGATCCCTGTCACTGAGCTGGGCTGCCTGGTAAAGGACATAAAGATAAAGTCGTTGGAGAAGATCTACCTGTTCTCCTTGTCCATTAAGGAATTGGAGATTACTGACATTTTCCTGGGTGCATCCCTAAAGAATGAGGTTCTAAAAATCATGCCAGTGCAGAAGCAGACACGGGCTGGCCAGCGTACCAGGTTCAAGACTTTTGTTGCTGTTGGAGACTACAATGGTCATGTTGGTCTTGGTGTTAAGTGTTCCAAGGAGGTAGTCACTGCCATCCGAGGAGCCATCATCTTGGCCAAGCTTTCCATCGTCCCTGTGCGGAGAGGCTATTGGGGCAATAAGATTGGCAAGCCCCACACTGTTCTGTGCAAGGTGACAGGCCACTGTGGCTCTGTTTGTCTCATCTCTGCTCCCAGAGGCACTGGCAATGTCTCTGCTCCTGTGCCCAAAAAGCTACTGATGATGGCTGGTGTTGACCACTGCTACACATCAGCCAGGGGCTACACTGCCACCCTGGGCAACTTTGGCAAGGCCACCTTTGATACCATCTCCAAAATCTGGAAAGAGACTGTGTTCACCAAGTCTCCTTATCAGGAATTCACTGATCATCTAGTGAAAACCCAGACCAGAGTCTCTGTTCAGAGGACCCACGCTCCAGCTGTGGCTACCACATAAGGGTTTTTATACAAGAAAAATGAAGTGAATTAAATCTGAAAAAAAAAAAGAAAAAAAGAAGAAAAAAAGGGATTCTGTTGGACAGAAAGGCTCATCTAAAAAAAGGGAAGTACTTAGAATATATAAGCTGATAATCAAGTTCATCAGATTTGAAAAATTCAATGTTTCTCTCAGTAAGAGAGAGTATGGCCAGGCGTGATGGTACACACCTGTAATCTCAGCATTCTGGAAGGCATAGGCAGGTGGACCTCTGTGAGTCTGAGGACAGGCTAGTCTACAAAGTGAGTCCAGAACAGCCAAGGATACACAAAGAAACCCTATCTCAAAAACAAAACAAAGCAACAACAACAAAAAAAAAAACAGAGCAGAGAAGCAGGGACAAGTTTAGATATAGTGTGAGGGTTAATTTGAACTAAAGACAATGCTTTTTCCCAGGCCCTAAATAATGCTTAAACCCAAGGGCTCACAGGTACCATGTGATAGCCTCACCTTAACCAATTTGAGCTGTGCCTGTTTTGTTTCCAACTAGGGACAGGATATGGCACCTATAGGTCCCCATAGAACACATTCATGTAGCTGTAAATAATTACAAATAATGCCAATTAAAAAAACCAAACACAGCTACATAAGCAAGCAGGTCTCCTCAAGGGGGCAGAGGGGCAGAGACAGAGAGGAGGAAGAGATAGGGAGGCAGGTAGGGATAGGGAGGAAAAGAGGAAAGGGAGAGAGAGGTGAAGAGAGGAGAGAAAGAAAAGAGGAGAGGCAGAGGGGGGAGAGAGGAAGAGGGAAGAGGGAAAGGAAAAGAAAGAGAAGAGAAAAGGGGAGGGAGAAAAAAGAGGGGGAGAAAGAGAGAAGAAGGAGAGGGAAGGGGGAGAAGGCAAGAGATGGGTGAGTAAGGAAGGGAGGTAAGAGAGAGGAGTGGGATAAATAGAAAAGTGATGGCAGGGGAGGGAAAGGAGGGGGAAATACAGGAGAAGAGGAGAAAGAGAGAAGAGAATTGGCACAAAAATAATAGGTGCCAGGTGTTCTGAGGAGACATGGAGACAACATCTCCATCTCATCTTCCTGCAATCCTGTAGAATAACCAAGGTACAATTTAGGTCTGTGGCAGAACAAATATCTGCTTTCATGAAAAATTTAGAGATACGTCACAATAAACATAACTAAATATAATTAAACATAACGTAGCCAAAGATTGAAGCTCGCCTGTGTCCAAACCACTTTTTTGGGGGGTTGGGGGGACAGAAGAGAAAGCTAGAAACTAAGTCGTGCAGGCTGTCTTTGGTCCCTCCTCTTCCAGGGAACACAGAGAGGTTCCTACCACTTACAGTGTTGCAAGACTCTGCCCAGTCTTGGGATCCCAGAACTTGATTGGCTGTTGGCTATCTTTACTTCCTGAAACGACTAACCCTTTGGTTGGATGCCAGTCTACACACTTCACATCAGCACCATGACCTGTTGGGAAAACAAGTCAGAACAAGAACCTCATTGGTCATATGCGCTACAAGTGGGGCTCCATTCTAAATGACACCAGCAGAGAAACCTAGCAGATGATCTGGTCTTAGTGCTTGATGTAAATAAACTTCCTGAAAGCTCTGACTAGAAGTCTGCTGGACTCAGGGCCAGCTCCCCTACGATGCTGAAACTCTCAGGGCCAGCCTTCTTCTCTGTGAACTAAGTGCATCTTGCTCACCTACCTGCTGGCAGGTCAGCCAAAGCTTTTTGGAAGACGGTCTTTTAAGCTTTTAATGCTATTCCTGATTCTTTTACTTCTAAGAGTCAACCTATACTGTTCACTTCAGTATTCCTTCTTCATGGTAGCCTGGAAAGAACACAAGTCCTAAATCCAGGTTTAGACATCATGGGTTTTTGAACAGGAAGACAGTCTAGTTTTTTTCCCCTGTTATTTACTGAAGTATAGGAGGAAAAACTTTAAATGTCTGATTCACACATAAGTTAATATGTAACAAAGAATTAAGTTACTAAAAATCGCAAATGTAAAAGGTCAAAATGAACAAAGCAATGTTTACAGTTTTTGAAAGGCTGGATATTATACAGGGTCAAGAGAATTTTATGGGGTAAATGCACTAAAAGGTAGGTGAAGACTAAGAACTTTTTAGAGTCCTCCTTTACCTGAAGCAAATTTGGGTCTTAGAAATTTCATGTGAGAAGCGAAAAGGAGGAATGAACAAAGATAAAAAGAATTGAGAAAGAGGGGAAAGATGGTTTTAAGACATTGAAGTGATCTATATTCATTCAGAAGGCAAAAAAAAAATTGTATCATGTATATCTATGTATATGGATTTGAGCTCATCTCCGACCAGTTCTCCCTCTCCCCCTATCCTGAAGAAGGCGGGGAGGAATGTACCAAGATCCTGTGATCTCATAATCCCATGCCATAAGGATGTTCAAGAGGATTTCTCTAAAGGATATGTTGATGCAGTTTGTTTTTAAATTATCTTAAATAGGGTTCAGGTATATTCCAAAGGAACTGGCATACAGCAGCACAGTACTCAAGGAGTATAGTCCTATAGGTGATTCAATGGCACAACTAAGATGCTCATAATACTAAGCTTACTTTTGTTTAAATCAATATACACTACCACCATAAAAGGTAACAGAAGAATGTCCTAAGGGACCACATGCATACCATGATGTAAGAAAACAGAAGTATAGGCACCACACTGGGTAAAGAAGAGCTTTCCCCATAACTGGGGAAAGAAGAGCTCTGCAGTTATACTTTGAATCTTACTAAGAAAAACAAGTGAAGACCTAAAGTATTCCATCCCTGAACCCACATAGTGGAAAGAAACAACTCCCCTAAGTTGTCTTCTGACCTTTACAAATGCACCATGTATACTGCACTCTTCTCCAGCCTACACACACAAAATAATTAAAAATGTAATTTTTAAAAAGAAAGTAAAGGACTGGTGTGTCTGAGCATGGTGGTGTGCACCCAGAGTCTTGGCACTTGGCAGGTGGAAGCACAAAAATGAGGAGATCAGGGGCAACCTCAGCTGCACAAGTTAGAAGACAGCCTGTGCTAAATGAGACCCTGTCTCAAAATAGCTGGGCTGGGGGCTGAGCACAGTGGCATAAGCCTCTAATCCCAGGCAGAGGCAGGCTACCCTACTCTACACAGAGAATCCCAGGCTACCCAGGGATACATAATGAGATGCTATCCCAAACCAAACCAAACAGGGTTGGAGAGATGGCTTCTTGGTAAAGCACGAGGGCCTGAGTTCAAATACTCAGCATCCACATAAAAGCGAGGGTAGCAGTGTCCAACTGTGACTCCAATTCAGGCAGTGAGAGATCCATCCTAGAAAACTGGCTAGCCAGTCAATCTAGCAGGAAGGGTGAGATCCAGGTTCAACCCTGTCTCAAAACAATATGATGGAAAAGTGACTGAAAAACGAGAATTCAATGTCAACCTCTCAGCTCCACATGAGCCCACGTAGACAAGTGTGCTCCCATAGATGACAGCACCACCCACATACACAGAGACACGGAAAAAAGAACTGGGAACAATGAACCCTTGTTGTCCTCCTACCCTGCCCCCGAGACCACCAAAAGTTTGCTCAGGGAATATAAAATCTAGGGGTCACTTTTATCTAAAAATATTACACACAGCCATGTATGTGCATGGATCTTAACCAATCAAATAGAAGTTTATGCATAAGCAATGTGCTCTTAACCACTGAACCATAATCTCTCTGGTTCCTATTGTTATTTTTTTTAATCTGTAATAAAAACACAATATATTCATGTGTGATACTCACCTAAGCAAATAATGTGCCGAGTCATCAGTTCATATGAAAAAAACATTCTACAGCATAATGTGGCAGAGCAAGGAACATACAAGTATCCCTGAATGTATCACTGGAGCCTCTGCTGGTCCTGATGCTTCTACCTCCCAGGGCTGGAATTGCTGGCATGCAGCACCTCAGCTTACCCAGAGCTTTGTGGATAAGCAAGCAGGATGCAGCAGTGTAGGCCCAGCCACAGGGCATGTGCTCTTAAGCACTATTCTATTTCTTACAAATGAAGATGAGTTTAAAAGCTACATGAGGAGGCACACCTTTAATTCCAGCACTCAGGAGGCACTGGCACGTGGATCTCTGTGAGTTCCTGAACAGCCTGGTCTACATAGTGAGTTCCAGGTTAGCCAGGGCTACACAGAGAGAAGAGACAAATAAACAAGAATGGAAAAAAAAAAAAAAAGCCTCAGAAAGAACAAAATATTTGCCTCCCTGCTCAGGTCTATCTGCATGAAGACATCTGAAGGGAGCATAGCAGACAAGAATTAGAATGGGGAAAGATAATTTATCCTTCAGCCTTTACGTTACACTTGAGGCATATGCATATAATTGTTTAAGTAATTTTTAATTACCTATTTTCTTTACTGTGTTCATTTTTCTTCTTTTTCTTTTTCCCCCTCCTCCAAGACAGGGTGTCTTTATGTAGCCCTTAGCTGTCCTGGAACTGTAGACCAGACTGGGCTTGACCTCAGAGAGATCTGCCTGTCTCTGCCTCCCAGGACAGCCAAGGCTACACAAAGAAAGCCTGTCTTAAAAACAAAAAAACCCACATTTGTAGAGCACATTTATATGTTTTTTTATTTTTGTGTACGCATATTTGTGTGCTGGGGCTCTAAGCTGCATGTAAGGGTGTAAAGGAGATGCCTCTATCGCTCCACACCTCATTGTTTTTTGAGGCAGGGTCTCTCACTGATCTCGAGCTTGCCCTCTTCAGCTACAGTAGGCTAATAAGTGAGTCCTCAGAAATTATCTTTGAACCCTACAGTGCTGCAGCTACAAGTTCATGGCATCACACCCAGCTTCTTCCAAACTCAGGTCTTCATACTACCACAATAACTTTACTCTCTGAGCCATGTTCCCAGCCCCACTATACTTAAAGAGTACAAATAAATCAGGCTGGAGAGATGAGCATTGGCTGCTCTGCTATTCGAGAGGACCTGCCTTCAATTTGGAGTAACCACACGGTTGCTCGACAGTTCCGGGGATCCAATGCCCTCTCTTGTTCTTTATTGAGTATCGGGCATGAATGTGGTACATAAACATACATGCATGTAAAGTGGTAATTTTGAAAATAAAAGTAACTTAAGAAAACACATACAGCCTAACATTTGTGGCCTAAACACACACACAAATGGGTCTGGGGAAGGGGGTGGGGAGGTGCACACACTAGAGAACACAAGGCCACACGTGGTGGCCACCACGCTTGTAATCCCACCTGCAATCCCAGCACTCTGAAGGCTGAAGCAGGAGGATCTTGAGTTCAAAATCAGCCTGGGTTACATATTGAGTTCCAGGAAACAAAACAAACAAACAAACAAACAAACAAACAAAAAAACCTGCTCAAGAATGCATAAACATGTACAAAGAGAATACAAACTGAATTGGGCTAAATGGTACAGCACTTGCCTAGCAGGAACAACACACATAAACACACTCCATAGGCTCGAA
>NW_026596069.1:4451425-4473925 GCF_907164565.1 Psammomys obesus
ACACACACACACACACACACACACACACACACACACACACACACACAAATCTAAGACTCCAATATTAATTGCCTACAAGGGCAAGTCAGTAGTTTGGAGACCAGACTGTTCACCGTGTAAACTGAGTATCTCTAAAATACCCAGTATCTAAAATTGTTTATGTACCAGCATACCACATGCACCAAATTCCATACTATGAAACATGGTTTTCTGAATTAAATCACTAAAAATACCATATGCAATTACTACCATATTATGTGTAGAAGAATTTTATATTTAGATTTGGGTTACCAGCCCTGTGATCACTCACTATGCAGATGCAAGTAACTCAGCCTGTACATTACTTTGTGAATGTCCAATACTGAGGGAGAAAATGTCATTTAAAAGTCTACTAAATTCACTAAGTAACAGTGGGTTACCCCTGGAAATAAGTATGAAATCTTTAAAAGATGCATATACTATTTTTATATATTTTAAGGTTTTTCTTAATCTATGTGTAACAGGTGTCCATGTATGTGCACGTCAAATGTTTCCAGATGCCTGAGGAAGTCAGATGGGGCATCAGCTGCCCTAGAGCTGGGGTCAAAGGTTGGGAGCTGCCATGTTGGGAACACAGAACCTCCTGAAAAGCACTATGTTCTGAACCCCTCAACACACACACACACAGTTTGTTTTGTTTTGTTTTGTTTTTTGAGACAGGGTTTCTCTCTGTGTAGCCTTGGCTGTCCTGGAACTCAGTCTGTAAGAACAGGCTGACCTCAAATTCAGAGATCTGCCTGCTTTTGCCTCCATAGTGCATTCTCTGTTTAAATGACTGCTGGGTGGGATTAGAGGCACACACTACCACTTCTATATTTGTCAACAAAAAAAAAAGGGGGGGGCGGTAAAGGTAGAAAAAATAAACTAGGCTGGCTCAAAGCAAACTGGCAGGAAACTTAGTGTTAATTATTCACTTAGTGTTAATTATGTTGCCCAGGGTCAGCCCTCCTCCCTCAGGCGCCTAAGTTCCACTCCAGGGACCATGTGCACAACCATTTCCACTTCCTTCTTCAGAATAAAATGTTGCTAACTTTCCATTTCACAACAAATGAAATGGCTTAGCAGTAGGGGTGCTCAGCCCCAAGCCTGATAACGTGGAAACCACATGTAGAAAAAAAGAACTTACTCCTGTAAATTGCTATTTGTCCTCCACATGTGTGCGTGGGCGTGTACTGGACACACACACATACAAATGCACAATAAGTGATGTGAAAGCCAGCAGCAAACGACTTACCACAAATTTATCCTACAATCATGTACAGCAGCACATACTTTAAGTTCTAGTTATCTGGGAGGCTGAAGCAGAACCACTTGAGTCAAAAAATTCAAAGTCTCTACGATTCTATCTCAAAAAAGGAGCTCTCGGCCCCCACAAAAACACTTTTAGATGTCGAATATTGTATCAGAAGCACTGTTCATAATAGCAAAAATTGGACACAAATTTTTAGAAGTAGAATGTTAAGATTTGCCATAGTTCCCAAATTTAAAAAAACATATCAGCACTAAAATGAAAGCTTTTAGAAACAAAGAACAAGGCTCATGAAAACAAGCAATGGACCACATACGGATCAGAACGTCAAAGTGCTTATTTGCCGTGCAAGCCTGAGGACCTGAAAGAAATTCTCAGAACACTTGGAGAAAAGAGAGACCCAATGACCAAAAGTTGTACTTTGACCTTCACATATACTGTGGCACATTCACACTTACACTCAGACACACAGGTCATACACAGTAAGAAGGTTTGCCTAATTTAATAAAGGCAAACAAAACACTCATAAACTACAAATGTTATGGGGTGATTATAAGAGTGACCCTGGTTACATAAGTGTAGATGAACACTCAGGAGGCAGAGGCAGGCAGATCTCTGTGAGTTAGAAGCCAGCTTGCTCTACATTGTGAGTTATAAGACAGCCAGGGGCTATGTAGAGAGATAAAAGTAAATAAATAAACAGTAAGAAAAAAATTATATTGGTATAGTGTGATGTTCGGGTTTTACAAATGAATAATACTGGGTAAATTTTGTGCACAACTTTCTTGGTATGATTTTAATGTAAGAAACCATGTCTGGTGGCTCATCCCTGTTATCCCTGCACTTGAGAGACTGAGGCAGGAGGATCATGAGAAAACACTTTGGGCTATTTAGAAAGACTGTGGAGTGGGGGTGGTGTTGGAAAAAGAAAGTAAGAGCAAAGGAGGAAGAGTCACCATTGTGTCACTCATTTAGGTAGCACTCTTGGTACCAGGTTCCAAACGTGACGTCACTCGGCCAGCCAACACTGCATGGCACCAAGTTTCACATTAGCAAAAGCTGTGCATGGCAATGCCCAGAGCTAAAACAGGCTCCTCTGTAACAGAGGGACAGCAGACTAGAACAATTCAGGAGAAATGAACTCTTACTGGCACGCAGCCTTGGTATGACTAATCCTGTAGTAGAAACTGACTGTGTGCCTGCAGAAGCAGAGCAGGCATCATGTTCAACAATGGCTGCCAGCCAATGGTGGCACATGACTTCAGTTCCAGCACTTGGGTGCAGAGGCAGGTGGTCCAAGGCCAGTCTGGTCTACAGAGTGAATTCGAAGACAGCTAGGGCTACACTGACAAGGCCATCTACATATGAATCAGTGAGTGGTTGGTTATCTAGGGAAACCAAGGTAAACTCTAGTAAAACTTTTGAAATTAAAGCAAAATATGGACTTCTGGTGCTGAAATTTTCTGTATATTGGGCACAGTGTTTGTCAAAATTTATAGAACTCTATCCCGAAAATGGATATTACCTGATGTGAAACACTGCAGTAAGCCAGGCTTTAAATAAATAGAGGGAGACCAGTAAGATGGCTCAGTGGGTAAAGGTGCTTGCCACAAAACCCAAAGAGCAGAGTTTGATCCCTGCGACTCACATGAGGAAAAAGACCTGACTCCTAACAAGCCTCTACACATACTCTCACCACACTTTCCATCCTAAGTAAACATACAGGCAGAGAAGCAAGGTGCAATATGCTCCCAGGTGTCCCAGGATTACAGTTTAATTAGCAACAATCTTTTAGAGAAGAGTCACTGCATGGAAATTTAAAGAGTATTACTCAGGCTGGGCATGGTGGCTCACACTTTTAATCCCAGCACTTGGAAGGTAAAGACAGATGATCTCTGTTAGTTCAAGGCCAACCTGGTCTACAGAGTGAGTTCCAAGACAGAGATACACAGAGAAATCCTGTCTCAAAAACAAAAAACAAAACAAAAGAATATTACTCTTGTGTAGTGCTTGAAGTTTCCAGTCATAGGCTCCTCACCTTTATTCCAAAGTCAAGGGAATGTAATTCAATTATCATCTCCATTTGCCAAAACAGACCTGTGAGGCCAGAAAATGAGCTTCAGTCCTCAGAAGGAACCTCAAATTTAAAGCAGATGACTCAATTTCGAGAATACTTGTGAACTGGCAAGACACCAAAGTGAACAGCAATAGAGAGACACACTGGACATTGACCCCTGGCTTACACACACACACACACACACACACACACACACACACACACACACACACACACTCATTTAAAAGAAACTTGACTGTTTATTCCTTTCTTCCTTTTTTGAAACAGGGTCTCTCTAAGTAGACCTGGAACTAACAGAGATCCTCCTGCTTCCATCTCGTGAGTGCTGGGATTAAAGGCATGTGCCATCACGTCCAGCAGCAATATTTCATCTTTGAAAGAACAAAATTTCAGAAATAATTCAACACTCTTTGTATCCCAAACACAAATCCTAAAAAATATAACATTTGTAATGTTACAGGAATTAATACTAACTTGATTTAAAGTTTGGCAGGGCAGATTTCACTTGGTCTAAAAATATTTGGTAATGAACAATGTTTTCAGGACTAACAACCACTTGATGTTGGAAAGTACTTCTAAAAGTGGCACTAAAACTTTTTATCAAAAGGTTAACACTATAATAAACCAGCCATTAGGTCACTTAAGTGCCAGCACGGGTGGGCCCATGAGATGGTACAGCAGCCAAAGCCCTTGCTGATAACCTGAGATCTGTCCTCAGAGCTCACAAGCTAGAAGACAAGAACTGAATCCCACAAGTTGTCCTCTGCCCTCCACACACACAATATTTTTTAAAGATCTATCAGTAATAAATTTTGACCATGTAGGGATTCAACAAGAGTTCACAAGTAGAACGTGGCAGACACATCCCTTCAGAGGATGGCAGACCTTTCAAGAAGCCAGGCATGAAGTTTCTGGGTCTAAGATGAGTAGGAAAGTCACACAGTGTTTATCCATTGTATTCAGATTACAACTGGACATGCAAGATATGCAGGGAGACCAGAGGTGGGATTGCTCTTACAAAGTTCAGTTTCCATCACCAATATCAGTTGTCTCATACATGCTTGTAATTCCGGTTCAAGGGGAGCCTCTGGCCTCCATGAAAATACAAGCATGAACACACTTAAATCTTTTATATATAACTTCAGTAATAAAAAGACAATTCTTGGGCTGAGGATGTTGCTTGCTCAGTAGACAAGCGTTTGCTCAGTATGAAGAGCCCTGGTTTCAATCCTCAGCATGACATAAAACCTGGGGTGGTCATGCACACCTGTGATCACAGAACTCAGAATATAAGATTTTCCAGTCATCCGCCATCACGTTAAGGCTAACCTGGGCTACAGGAAGTCCTGGTTCGCCCCTCCCCCCCAAAAAAAAGAAAGATTGCTTTAAATATTTTAGAAGAAAAAGTTCTAAGACAAACAGGATATTCAAGCTTTAGTTAAGTTGGTGAATAGATAGGCCAGGCTTTTACGGAGAGTGAAAACTTCCCTTAGTTTCCTAACCCAGCAGTGTGGTGTGAAGACTTGAAGCCAGAATGGGATAGAGATCGGTCTTGATATGTTCCTTTTTGGAAGTTCCCTGGCTTCTATGAAATTTACTATAACCTTTGTGACTGTGCACTTTCCCAGTTCCTCCTCCTCTGTCCACATGCTCTTCAGATCATGGGGCCTGTCATCCAACATGGGTAAATAGCCTTGACTTAACATGGTACATATGACCCAAGGCTCGGGAAACAGTCCAAAAACCAATACATAATGAGTTTTATTCAAAGGTCAGAAGTAATGTCCATCTTCCCATTTTATTTTTCCTGAATCAGGTCATTATATGAACAAATATTAAGAATATACATGACTTACAAAACACCAGTTTTTCTAATACAGAAAGAAAAAAAAGCAAACAATGATTCCAAGTACCATTTTGTACAATATTAACAGTTAAAGAACTGTCACTCAGAAAATGTGTTAAACATTAACAGCAAACTCTGGCTCACTGTCAGCTGTGGAAACATAAAATGTAACATCAATTTAAGTGTAAACAAAGCCTTTATCCACAGGCTAGATCAGAAGACTCAAGAACTACAAAATTTAAGGAGTGTAATTAACTTGTGAACTGGTTAGTGAGTATGGGGCTTGTTGGAAGTTTATCTTCTCATTTTGTAAAATCATTATTGACATGACCAATAACAAGACTGGCTGGGAATGATTGCTAACAGCATGCCTGTCATCAAACTCTACATAATTACATCAGTGAGAAACTACGAAGATGAACATTAACTGCAGAATGGGTACACTTCTAGGCAGTTTTCAATGTATATTCCAAGAAACATCACACAGACTCATAGGGACAGGTTTTGTTTTTTTCTCCATACTTCAGAGCTTCAGTGCTTGCAACATATAAACACATGAAAGAATTTGGTCACAAAGCTTTTCTCAGTGTACTGCCACCTTCACCACAAGACCAATTTGGGGAATTTGAAATGCTAGATCAGTTATGTTGCCAGATATACCTAAATTCAGGAACGTAGATATATTTGAATAAGGAAAAGGGCGGGCCTTCAACCATTATCTATAATGTGTATTTATTTTAAAAGATATCAGAAATATGCCAAAATATAAAGATTTAATTAAACCTAAATACTATTCAACAAACCTATAACAATTTTCAAATGTATGGTGTTAAAAGAGAGACCAATACACAAATTCCAACTCACTGGACTAAAAATGGAGACATATATATC
This sequence comes from Psammomys obesus, assembly GCF_907164565.1. Lineage (NCBI taxonomy): Eukaryota > Metazoa > Chordata > Mammalia > Rodentia > Muridae > Psammomys > Psammomys obesus. The sequence goes on from NW_026596069.1 coordinate 4,457,528, forward strand.
ATAGATCTTCTAATCTCCTACTTCAGTCATACTTCACCTGTATAAGCAGGTGAACTGTTTCTACAGTTTTCTACTAACTGCATGTTTACATGGAAAACTCCCAAAGGTGAACCTAAAAGAAACTGTTAAGTAGTTTAGGAGTGAAATTAAGCACGTAATTTATAAGCTAATATTGTGTAACTATTTTGTTGAGCATATGATAAAACATATGTGAGTCAAACAAAACCACACAGGCATAAATTTTGGTAAAACTTAAGTGTTAGACTGCTGTTAGCTTTTATCTAGTATGTGGAGAGAGTATAAACAAAGGGCACAATTTCCACTTGAGCAGTGAAAAGCCTTGAGGATTTGAGAGGAGGCAGTCAGGAGGAGGCTGATACAACAGGAGACCCTACAATACTCTCCCAGAACAGCTACCTAAGGCTGTTCAGAATGCATGACAGTCTTCTAGATTCTTCAGTTAGTAACAATTGTTCTTCAGAAACAATTTTACTATTTTATGCCAACCAACCTTATAAGAATTTAAATCATGTTAAAAGGTGATTTTGAAGAGTCTTAGTATTGGAAACACTACAGAGATATAATCACCAAAGAAACATTTTACAAGATTGATGGTGGGGTATGCCCAACAACTTTGGAAGTGATAACAGGATGATCAGTTCAAGGCCATCTTCAGCTACATGCTATATCTGCCAGCCTCAGTTCAAAATTGAGAAGGAGTGTGGAGGCACTACACCTTTCACTCCCAGCATTCAGGAAGCAGAAACAGGCAGGTCTCTGTAAGTTTGAGGGCAACCTGGTCTACATAGAGAGTTCTAAATCAGTCATGGCAACATGTGTGAGACCCTGCCTTAAAAAAAAAAAAAAAAAGGCTACAAGTTTGGCACTAACAAGATCACCACAATGACCTACATAGCACATGCATACAGATTAACGTACTCAGGAAAATGAGGTAGGAGCAACATTTGAACTGAGAGTCTAAGGCTGGCCTGGGTAACACTTTGAGATATTTCTCTTAGAAATAAGGGACTAGGCAGCAATAACAGTATTTATTAGTACAGATAACCAGGGCCAAGAATGAACTGGAGCCATGACTGAAATTTCTAATAAGGAAGAAAAGGTACAATAAAGAAGTGATACTCTATTAAGTGATACTCTAGAGTAAGTCTTCCTTCCAAGAGTAAGACAGAAGATGAATTGGCTCATTTTCAGTTGGTCAGATAATGGATACTTTTTTTTTACTGTCCTTAAGTTTAGGTACATAAAAGCAGCACATAGTCCTAGACTAGTGTTTCATTAGCCTCATGATAAACATAGCGACTCAAAGCACTAACTGTAACTGAGTGTGGAACAGTCAAACACTTTTGTGTCTTATCTCAAAAAAAGTAAGAAGAGCTGTAACAAAAATATATGTACATGAAAATGAGGTCGTATGAATCCCCAAATACTGCTGGAAGTAGGTATCGACTGCAATCTCCTACAGGTTGCAGAATTTTAATTACTCTATGGCTTTTATTTTTCTTTGCACAAATGAGGATTCTGAGATGACGTTTTCAAACTGGATCTTGACAATTATCCTCACTTATTACAAGCAGAAATGAGAAAAATTCAAATGAGAGATGATTATATAGCACCTAGTTTCCACCATACTAAAAGTATTTCAATAAAAACATATTTTGTCCATACTGAATATATATTCAGTTATTTAATATATATATTTAATATATATATATTACAGTAGAATGGACTCTCCCTGAAATAGTACAGGTGGTTACTCTCAAGGAGCCTAAGAACACATAATTCTCTGATTGTTGAGTGGAACAATGATTCCATTCTAACGGTTCAGTGTAGTGAAGGGACATAACCAAGGGTGACATCAAGTCATATCATCAGTGTGCATTCTTGATAATGAGATCAAATCAGCACCTCTGATCTTCTTCCCCAAACCAGAAATATCAAGTCTAATCTCATAAGGAAAGCTAGGTAAAGTCTAGCTGAGGGACAGTCAGGGCAACATGTGCAACCCTACCTTAGCTAAAAAAGAAGCCAGAAGTTTGGCAGTAACACGATTACCACAATATCATACAATAGCAGATGTGTACAGCTTAATGTAATCAGGAAAGTGAGGCAGGAGCAACATTTGAACTGAGAGTTCACCCTATACAACAGGTAACAGTAAAAAACTTAAAAAGTCAAAGCTGAGCCCTGTGGTGCACACCTGTGATCCCAGCACTTGGGGAGGCAGAGGCAGAGGCAGAGGCAGAGAGGCAGAGAGGCAGAGAGGCAGAGGCAGATGGATCTCTGAGGTCAAGACCAGCCTGGTCTACAAAGCAAATGTTATAGCCTGAGGGAGAAGCTATAAAATACACACACACCTTTAACCCCAGCACTCCCAAGGCAAGCAGAGGCACAGAGGTCAGCCTGTTTTACATAGTGAGTTCCAGGCCAGCCAAGGCTACATAGTTAGACCTGTCTCAGAAAACAAACAAAAAAAGCTTTGCTAGTCAAAGCCTTATTATAATATAGGCATGAAATATAGATCATAGGAGCTTTTGACATTTTGCTTCTATCTCTTGCTCTCTGCACTGGAGCTGAGGCTTAGTTTAACAATGGAGCAAGCCTGCCTCAGTCTCACAGGTGATGATGGCATTATTTGAACTTCTTGTTCTTTATCAAACAAAAATGAAAAACCCAGAGATCAAAATTTTTCATTAAAAGCCATAAGTATGGGCCAGGGATGGTGACATGCACTTGGGAGGCAGAGGCAGGCAGATGCCTGTGAGTTCCAGGCCTGCCAGGGCTATACAGTGAGACCTGTCTAAAACCAAAACAAACTACGTGGATAGAATGTAGCTCAGTGGCAGATTACTTGCCTTACCAGATGAAGCCATGGGTTCAGTCCCCAATACTACAAAACAGAAAAAAAACTTCTTAATCAAGCAGACTGTTGTATTTTGCCTTCACCTGAGTAGTAATGAGAGTGAATCATGGGAATCTGAGTACAACCTTTAGTACTTCCTTGCAAAGGAAAGGAATAACCCTTGGGCACACACTTACAGTACTGGTATTCAAAAATATAAAGCAAGAGAACTCCGGTGTGAGGCCATACTTGGTTACATACACAGACCCTGCCTCAGTAAAAGGAAACTGGGGCTGGACAGATGGCTTAGCAGTTAAGAGCACGTAATGATACTGGAAAGACCCAAGCTCAATTCCCAGAACCCACATGCGGCTTATAACCATCTTTGTGCACTTTAGTGAGCCTTTAGTAATCCTTAATACTGGAATATGTAAAATGGAGATTACTTTTCAAATACTAGATTATTTCAGAAAGTAAATGAAACACATGAAAAACTTAGCATCATGCCTGGGGTGCATAATAAACTCAATAATAAAAAAAAAGCTTTAACTTTGATCCAATCTCTATCCTGAAGGAGCTCACTGTGTGAATATTCTATTAGGTAACAGACCTAGTTACCCAAAAACTGCCACTGGGAAGAGTGCAGAAGGGCAGAAAATGGCATGAGGGCTTTTCACCAAAATAAGTCTGCTAAATCTTCAGTTTTCAAATGATCCCTGAAAAAAAAGGACATTAGTTCTAATTCTCATTATCTCACACTGCATAAGCCTCTGGTTTGGTTCTGAACATACCTGCACATGAACTCCGTCTCTCACACACACTCATGCACGCACACTTGTACAATAAAAATACAAATAATACTTTTAGTACTACAGATTCCATTACATTAAAATGTCATCTCCAATATTAAAAATATAGCAATCATTTCCTTTTCATTTACAGTGTAAATGTTTGTTTTCCTAACAATATTTTCTATTTCAAAGAATAGTAAGACATTCAGGGGGTATATGAAAGGTAGTAATGGGTTTAGCTCATGAGTCTTTATTTTACTTGCTTACTTACCTCTAAGTCCTCCAGGAGATGGAGGACTTAAACCTTTATAGATGTAGGGACAGACAGCTCAGTGGCAGACTCTCTGCCACTCATAAGTATGAGCAACCCAGATTTAAATCTACACATACTTAAATTTTTCTTTTAATTTTTAGTATTTTTATTATGTGTGTAAGAGTGTGTTAGAGGCCTCTGAAAGCTATGGGCAGTAGGCAGTAGATCATGAAGCCCAGGAGGGAAGGACCACCAAACTGCCTAGAGGGTGAACCAGCCCCAGGTCAGAAACAAAAAAAAGTCACGAAATGGAGAAATAACCCAAATGTGCTGATATATGCCTTTAGTCTCAGCACTGTGCAAAGCTGATAGATATCTGTGAGTCTGAGGACAGCCTGGTGTACAGAATTCCAGGACCACCAACTACTTCCTAAGATCCTGCCTTTAAAAACAATAATAAATTTAAAAAGCAGACAATAAAAAGTAACAATTATTTTAAAAAGTAGGAGGAATATTAGACTGGAAACTAGAGATCTGTTGCAAAGAAGTCTCAAAAAAGGTAAACGTGCTTTGGCATGAAGTCGTGATCTCAGTGCAAAGTGAACTAACAGTGGGCACAAGCAACATCCCCAGTAATAGTCGAAGAAAAGTCATCAAGATGACTCAGTGGACAAAGAGAGGTGCCTCTAAGGCTTGAACCTGACTTCAGACACACATGGCTGCAGGGCAGAACCAACTCCTCCAAGCCATCCCCAGACCGTCACATGGTGCCCAACGCATTTACACACACACACACACACACACACACACACACACACAAATAAATATATGTAAAAACAAGTCCAAATGTAGTAAAGGGTCTGTTTAGCAGCAGTTCAATGACAAGGGTTGAGGTGTAGCATAGGAAAAGGCAGTTGAACACAAGCAGAATAAATTAATTCCACACCAGACCAGAACAAACTTCTTTGGTAAATGTGGCAGCTGCCTGTTTACTCCATGTTTGTGTCTCTCCACTCTCCTCACTACACTGATACCACAATGAGGTCTACCCTCCTGGAAAACAGTGGACCTAACTCCAAAGAAAGATGAGATAGCTAACCAATTTTACCAATCAAAACAATAACTAATCAAACATATGACCAAGCAGGAATTACTACAAGTTTAAGAGAAGCTAAGCAGAAAGACCAAGACAAAGTGGCTCTAAGAAAACTGAAAGTAGCCAAACAACATACGCTTCAGTGGCTACCTGAGTTTTAAGAGATGTTTTCATCATTAAAAGTGAACATACTGGGCTGAGGTATATAGCTCAATGGTACTTGCCTAGTATGCTCAAGGCCCTGGGTTCCTTCACCAAGATGAAAAAGAAGAAAGTAACAAAAAACCCGGCAGAGAAGAAAAATAAAACAGAACACTTAAAAACAAGTCTAGAACAGTAGGAATGAGAGAAACATGCAACTTGCAAAAATAAAGATCATCAGATATGATGAGTAACAGGATCAACATCTGTCTGCCAGGAATTCCACAGATATAGAGAAATGGAAACAAAGAAAAAATACTCAAATGAATAAAGATTGTAAATTAAGTAAGTCCAAGAAAGCTGAAGTTTAGAGTATATTTACCTACACACAGAAAAACAACAGCTAAAACTGCACAGAAGGGCTGGAGAGATGATCTAGTAGTGATCTTATAGGACCAGAGCTGAGTTGTCAGCAACAATGCAGCCAACCAGGTCAACCACCTGTGACTGCAGCTCCAAGGCATCTAATGCCCTCTTCTGGCCTCCCTGCATGTGCGCGTATGTGTGTATGTGCACGCACACATTAAAAAAATCATATTTTGAAAGTGTATGTAAGTGCCCAAAAAAGGCAACCTGTTCTACAAAGTAAGGGCTAGGCCAGCAAGGGCTACATAGTGACACTGTCTCAAACATCAAAAGGGGAAATATCACAAATTAAGAGACAAAAACCAAGAGTCTCAAACTAGCATCTGGCTTCTTGTCAGCAAAAAACCAAAAGGTAACAGAGGTGTTTAAATTTCTGATAGAAGCCTGGCATGGTGAAGAAGGCCTTTACGTCTTTGAAGCTAGCATTTGGTAGGCAGATGCAGGCAGAACTGGAACTCTTTGAATTCAAGGCCAGCAAGGTCTGCATAGCCAACTTAAGGCCAGCAACAGCTACATAATGAGACTGCCTCAGCAAACAAAACACTGTATTAAATTCTCAAAAAATTAATAAAAACATTAAAAAATAAAATTTAAAATGTGAGGGAAAAGGTCTTTAGAAATTTAAACCTTACTGGAGAGATGGTTCAGCAGCTAAGGGTACTACTGGCTGTTCTTCCAGAGAAACTGGGTTCAATTTCAAGCAACCAAATGATGGCTCACAACTGTGTGTAAGTCCAGCTTGAGCAGATCCAACACCTTTTTCTGACCTCTTTGGCCACCATACACCAATGTAGCACACAGTTATACGTGCAAGAAAACACTCATATACATTAAAAAAAAAAAACTAAAATAAAATACATTTTTAAAAGTAAGATAAGATTTATTTGCTCAAAATGCAAAACTAAAAATCTAAAATCTGAGGCTGGAGAGGTGGCCAGCATTTAAGAACACTGGCTGCTCTTGCAGAGGACCTGAGGTTGTTCCCGGCGTCCACTTGGCAGCTTACCACAGTCCATAACTCCAGGGGATCCAGTGCCTTCTTCCGCCCTCCACAGGCACCAGGAACAAACAAAATATGTTTACATACACGCAGATAAAACATTCAAAACACATAAAAGTAAATAAATCTTTTTGTTTGTTTTAGTTTGTCAGAGGCAAGGTTTCTCTGTGTAACAGAGCCCTGGCAATCCTGGACTCACTTTGTAGACCAAGCTGACTGTGAACCCAGAGACCCACTTGCTTCTGTCTTCCCAGTGCTGAGAAAAAGGCATGCACCACCACACTCAGCCTGTAAATAAATCTTAAAAAAAGAAAAGTCCTAAAAAATTTGCATAGATATAAGTTTTAGTGTCATTTATAAAAACAACTAAAAGATAATCTCATTGTGACACTGTCAATAAAATAAACAGCTCATAAAATGAAAGAATTAAGAAAAAATTATCATGGGCTATCAAGAAGGTTAGGTGGGTAAAGGCACTTGGTTGTACAAATTTAACAACCTGAGTATGATCCCTGGAACCCACTGGAAAGAAAGACCAACTTCCAAAAGCTGTCTTCTGACCCCAATACATGCATTATGGCACACACACATTCACATACTCACAAAACAATAAAGTAAAAGTTTTAAAAATAATGCAATGATTAACTTAGCTTGCAGTATTTTGTTCTGTGACTTAATAGTATTCTTAGCAAAAATGCTGTTTCTTAGTTTCTACTCCTTAGAATTTGTATGTGTGTGTGTGTGTGAGTGAAGGAGGGGGTTCATGTGTGTGCATGTGCTTCCATATGTGCTCCTGCATATGGAGGCCTGATAATCTCAGCTGTTGTTCCCCAGGTGCCACACTCCTCTTTAAAAAGGGGGAGGAGTGTATAATTAGCCTGGGACTCACTGAGTAGGCTAGGTTGCCTGGTCAGCAAACCTGTTTGTTTCCACCTCTAGGTTGAGGCCCCCAACCCCTTTTAATGCTAGTTCTAGGGCCTCATGCTGGTGTGGCAAGTGCTTCAACAAATATGCTATCTTTACGGCCCTTGCTTCTTAAGTTTTAAATAAAAAAAGAGAAGAGAACAAATGATTAAACATCTTTTTATATTGTGAAGGGAAAATAAAAGTAGAAAAGCAAAAGAGGGGGAGAAAGAAATTTAGGAAGAACAGATTTCTTTCAGAAAACTAATCATAAACAAAGATGTACTATCTACAATTGGGGATCAAATAGAACACGGAAAGCACAGGCAGGAATATCTCTGAGGTAGACTTCTACAGAGCGAGTTCCAGGACAGCCAGGGCTACACAGAGAAGCTGTCTCAAAAACCCAATCCCACCCCGCCTCCCCAAAAAACACCACTACCACAACATGTAAAAGCAATAATGGCAATGCCTGAAATAACAAAAATTCACTTACACAAAACCAGGCAGGGTTACTGGGGTAAGATCACTGAACTTCTCATCTTTCAGAACAGCAAAGACATACTATGCCAGCAGATTCCCATACTACAAAATCTTTCCTTAAAAAGCCAGAAAAATTTTACCTTGTAATATTTTTGTAATTAAAAAAAGTAAGGTTAAAAATCTGAATAGTGAGGCTAGAGAAGGCTCAACAGGAGAGCTGACTGTTTCTGCAGAGGATCTGAATTTGGTTCCCACAGAGCAGCTCTGAACCTCCAATGTGCACACAAATGGTACACATCCATACACTAAGGCACACAAACACACACAAAACATTTTTTTTTTTAATTGGAATATGGAGGAGCTGGAGAGGTAGGACCTTGGCTTATTTTCCAGCACCCACATGGTAGCTCACAACCATCTTTAATAGTTCCAGGACCTGGGGGATGCAGTGTCCCATTATTGCATATATACTAATACAGGCAAAATGCTGAAAAACAGAAAATAAAAATACTTTAATTAATATGGAGATTTCCTATAATTTTCTTAAACACTATTAATGACTTTGAAAGACAATTTATCTTCCAAGAGTGTAAATAATTACACACTCTGAAGTTACAAATATAAAAGTACAAAGAACCTTAAAATAAAACTTTGTCTTAGCACAGCCATGCATGGTGGAACATATGTGTAATCTCAGCACTAGGGATGCCAAAGCAGAAGGACCGATGTAAGCTCGAAAGTCATGATGGTCTGTGTTCCATACAAACCAGAACTTTATAAAGCTTTATAAAGTTTATAGAACTTTATAAAGCTTTATAAAGTTTATAGAACTTTATAAATCTCACCTCCCTCCCACCCCCTGTTCCTTCCCTCACAAAAACAAAGAAAAAAACCTGTGTCTTAGCAAAATACATGGCTTTTGGCTGGATGCAGTGGTGTACACCTGTAATTCCAGTATTCTGGAAGGCAGAGGCAGGCAGATCTCTGTGAGTTCAAGGCTAGCCTGGTCTACCAAATGAGTCCAGGATAGCCAAGGCTACACAGAGAAACCCTGTTTCGAAAAACCAAAAACCAAAAACATGGCTTTGGCTTAACTCCAGGACATGAAACTGAGACAGGAGATCCATAAGCTCAAGGAAAAAAAGGATGAGCAAAAGAGAGACAGAGAAAGACAGAGACAGAAAGAAAAAATATGTGTAACGTAAACTACTTTCTGAGGTAATTTTTTAAAAATATTTTTTATATTTGTATAGTAACTCTGGGAAGATATAAACAAGGTCAGGCATATGGCCCACAAGCAGGCACTTCAGGTGGCAGAGGCAGGATAAAGTAAGTTAAGCCAGCCTGAACTTCGTAGTATTCTTGTTTCACACGGAAGAAGACAGGTGGGAAGGGGACCACACAAAAAAACTACTAATAAAATGGCGCTCACCTTGGGTATGAGACTGAAGAGGACTGCAAGACTGACATTTCACTATTTTAATTCCAGTTTAAAATTCCAATGAATACTCACTACTTTTGCAAAAGTAGAAAAATTTCAGGAGAAAGCTCTTCTTTCATTAACCCCACCCACTTCTTTCTTAGCCCTTCACCCTTTTACCTCCCAAACACTGTTGTATTTAAATGGATTTTTACAACTCTGCAATCCTCCACTGGATACATAAAACAGTGTATTTGTTATTATACATGATTGCAGAGAAAAAACCATACCTTAGCCCTGCACTTGGTCTTAAGCTGGACTAGTTGTGAAATGGAGCTGCTCATAGAACCAAACTACAAGAGAGATCCCACACAGGTTAATGATGTTATGTCTACTGTTACTGTCACCAACTGTGATTTCTCTCAGCATTAGGACAAGACATGTCAACACCAACGTAGGTCCACTTAACCAGGTAGAATGAAAGCTTTGTACAACATACACCAAAGCAGGAACCACTGGTGTGCTTGTTAGCTCAAGAGTGTAGCTGTGTTACACACTTTCATGAGATAAGCACACAGAAATCACATGACCAATGCATCCCAGTGGAAAAAAGTTTGTTAGCCAGGGATGTGAAACAGGGCTACCACTCTCTGGGAAGCTGTGTGATGTTAGGATATATAACAGTGTGGTGCCCAGTTTCTGAACTGAACTTAGCCTCAGTCATCAGAGGGAACACAGAACCGCAGTCCAAGCAGCATAGCAGCATGAAGGCTTGTTGCCCTCTGCTGTACTTAGGGAAGGGTTCCTTGGGTTTGGAGAGGTGACTCAGCTGCTAAGAGCGCTAACTGCTCTTCCAGAGGACTCAGGTTTAGCTCCCAGCACTCACATCAAGCAGCTCCCAACTGCCTGTAACTCCAGATCCAGGAGATCCAATGGCCTCTATTGGCACCTCTGTAACATGATACATATAAACTTTTGTGGGCACTCACACACATATACATACATACACACATACATACAAATAAACTTAAAAGAATGCTTTCTTTCACTTCACAATCTAAATAACATCAATAAAAGTAAAGAAGCAAAGGGTAATGGAGAAAGAGGTTAAAGGCAATGAAAGTCTATGTCACAAATATTCCTAATGGAGGTTATGCTATGGTTGTTCTGTTACAGAAACAGGACCTCACTCAGTAGCCCAGTGTGGCCTAGAACTCACTATGTAGCCCCAGCTGGCATCAAACTCCTACCTCAGCCTGCCAAGTGCTGGGGTTATAGGCATGCAACGCAGCGACCACACCAATTCACGTATTTGATTTTGATCCTAATTAAAAGGATTATTAAAAATGTTCAAAAAAGGGGCCAGTAATGTGGCTTATGAGAAAAGTACTCCCACACAAGCCTGACAAACTCAGTTAGACTCCTGGTTCCTGAAGTGGAAGGAGAGACCTGGCTCCCAAAATCTGTCCTCTAACCTCTACACCCAATCATTATACTCATATACACTAATGATGACCTCTTTTAGTGTTCAAAATAAGGAAAGGCTATAAAACTTTGTTAGTAAAATGCTTGCCTAGCACTCATAAAAACTGGATTCAATTGCCAGCACTGCATAAACTGGAAGTTCAAGATCATCCTGATAAATGTGAGTTTGAGATAGCCTGGGATATATGACACCCTGTCTTTAAAAAAATAAAAATAAAAATAACTCATATTTCAAGACACTATAAACCTACTAACACATTGAACTCTGCTCTAAATCTACAAAGCAAAACTCAGTATAGTATCTCAATACACAAGAATTTACCTAGTTAGAACTTAAAAAAGTAGCTAATGGGTCAGGAAAGACTAAGAAACATAAATTCAAAGAACAAATAAAAGGCCCAGTGTGGTAGCATACATAAATAATGCCAGTATTTGGGAAGTACAGAAGGAGAACTACCAGTACAAGGCCAGTCTGAACTACGTTATGAGACTCAAGCTCCCAAACAAACACTGGACAAGCAAACACAGCAAAAATAGCCTTAGAGATGGAGAGCTTCAGTAAGCCCATAATTCTGACAGGAGGGCAAAGATATGACGATTAAAATAAAAGAATGTTTTTTAAAGCCTCAAATCATAGCACACATCTTTAGGCCCAGCACTTGAGACAGAGGCAGGCAGATCTCCACTCAGCCCTAACAATATCATCAGACCATGTTCTCAAAAAAAGTCATGCTATATTCATATACATACAACTATTAAAAAGAGTATAATCACATCCTAGCCTCTCAACTCATTACCCTTAAACAAATCTTTTACCACTTCCTCATCACCTCCACTCTCCTCTTAAATCAGCTAAAATGTACATTCTTTCCCATACTCATGCTATGCCTTTTAGTATCTTCTCTTAGTATATTTACATATGCAACACATATGTGCTCTGCTCTGCTCTGCACTATGCAGAATGCTTTCTGTGCACACCTGTGACCCTTAGAACAACACGGTGAGGAACGTACCACTAGCTATAATTTAGACATGGAGACACGGGCTGAGAGTTCCCCACTGGCAAAGCCAGGATTCAAAGCCAGAACTGTTGGCCATAGCAGAATAATGTTTAAAGTAGATCAAAGAAAGAGCTAAAAACTCAGAAGATGGCTCGGTGGTTAAAGTAACTGCTACATAAGCATGAACAACAGAATGCAGATCAGCCCCAGAATCCACAGAAATGACAAAAGAGTGTAATAGCCCAGGGCTCGGAAGGCAGCAATGGCTGCTGGCTAGACCAGCAAGAGAGAGAAGCTTTGGCTTTAACAGAGACCCTACCTCAATGAATGAAGTAGAAAGCAACCAAGAAAGACCCCTGATACAAACCACAGGCTTCGATAAAAGTGCACTTGCACATAGGGACATGACCACACAAGTGAACATGCATGCATGAGCACACTTCATAAACCTATACATTGAAATTTTTAAAAATTTAAAGAAAAAAATTCCAAGATTCCCATAAACAGAAAAGTACATAGAATTCTGGAGTTTCTGGAGGAAAGAGGCTTAACCACTATAAACAGCTATTTTATATATTTTTTATTTTTCTATTAATACTTCTAATTTTGTTTGTTTGTTTAGGAGAGGAGACACACATAACAGTAAATGTACATATGGAGGTCAGAGAACAAGTTTTGGGAGTTTGTTTCTCTATCATTTGGGTCCTAAAACTATGAAACTGGGGTTAACATGGACTGAGCTGGCAAGCATATTTACCTGCTAAGCCATCTTGTCATCTTTGTTGCTGTATTTGAAAGCTAGTAAGCTAATAATACACCTACCAGTTTGTTTCTCTTTTTTTTTTTTTTTTTTTTTTATTTTGAAAAGGGGTCCATTTTCCAGACCTTATCCCTACTTTTCCAAAGAAACGTAAGACAGACTAGGAACAAACTTGCTCTCATCAGTTACAGAAAATATGTAACCAGTGTTTTGGTTTGACTTTCTGAAAAAGGATCTAGCTACAGCCCAGGCTATCCGAAGTCACTGCAGGCCTCTGCCTCAGCCTCACAAAGACTGAGATTACAAGAACGCATGGATTGCCACATGGACAGATACAAACACACACCCACCCACCAACACACATACATACAAATATACACGGAGATACAAACACACAAACACATATATACACATAAAGTAGAGTGCAGGCATAATTCAGTGGTACATTTGTCTATCAGGCACAAGACCCTGGATTGTCTCTCCAGCACTTTAAACAAAAACAAAATCCTAACTTGGACCAACTTTTTTGAGGGAAAATATTCTTTTTAATCAATGTATTTATTTCTTCATTTTACATCCCAATCATAAGCCCCTCCCTCTGGGTGGAAAAACTCTTGTTCTGAGTATTTTAATACTGCCAGCCAGCCGGGTGGTGGAGGCACAAGCCTATAATCCCAGCACTTGGAGGTAGCGGCAGGCTGATGGAGAGCTGTGAGGTTCAGGGCAGCTTTGTCTACAAAGCGAGTTCCAGGACAGCCAAGGCTACACAAGAAACACTGTCACAGACCCCGCCCCAAAACAAAAACAAAAACAAAAACAACCCTGTCAGGCATGGTGACTCATGGCTGTACTAACAGCCAGTACAGGATAGGCAGAGGATCTAAGATCATGAGATCAAGGCTTTCCTAAGCTATTTTATAAATTTCAGGCTGGCCTAAAATAGTTTGAAATTCTTAGTTTATTACATATAAATAAAATTTAATTTTACTATGCTTCTGCATTATAAGTTAATTCTTTTGTTTTCTGGGTCCTGGAAAACAACAAAGATTTCAGTATCATGTAAAAAAAAACATTACTTTTTCTACAGGAAGATCTTCAACCAGTGATAAAAATAATATTACTTCTTTTTGAGGGGTAGGTATGGGGGAGATAGCTTGGCTGGGCTAGAAATCACTATATAGAGGAGGCTGAACTTGAACAGATATCCACCTGCCTCTGCCTCCTGAGTGTTGAGATTTTGCTGTTACATCTTTAAGAGACATTTGTCTTGCTTGTTCACTTGTGCTACAGATGGCACACTAAGCAGATGTGCTCTCAACTGCTAATAAATACTGATTAAACCATATCAACAAATCTGCCCATTGTTAAAATTCACTCCTTTTAACTAATTACATGAGTGTGTGCTTTACGTACATACATACACACGAGAATATGTACATACTTATACCCACACATGCTTATGTAAGGAATTGATAGAGAATATCCTCAGCTAGGTGGGATGACATGTGCCTTTAATCCTAGCACTCAGGATAAAGAGGCAGGTGGAACTGAGTTCAAGGCCAGACTGGTCTACACAGAGAGCTCCAGAACAGCCAGAACTACATAAAGACCCTGTCTCAAAACAATAAAAACAAAAAGAAAACACACTGACACAAAAGAGAATATCCCTGATTTATCATGAAAATATGGAGACCTACCTACCTACCTACCTTGGAGCTTATTAAAAGACAAACTTTGTTCCAAATCTTCTGTTTTAAAAGTATCACCAGATTTTCATGAATGTTCAATAAAAGTTATGCTTAAAAAATTAGCCCTGGACTCCATCCCCAAGAGGGCAAAACTAATCCAAGGCCAAAAAAAAAAAAAAAAAACAAAAAACAAACAAACAAACAAACAAACAAAACAAAACAAAAAAACCGTCTTTGCCTATAGCCATCTTGAGAGCTAACAGGGAATGAATATCACAATTAGTATGCTTTGTTAGTGTAAGGTAACAGCTCACACATCTTCAAAGGCTTTAAAGTCTTTGATATTTACTTTTCCCTGTTAAGTTGGGTCAGATAAGAAAATGAAAAACTGACTCTAGCCAACTGTAAAGAAACACCTCATATCCTGAGTGAGGTATCCCAGAAGCAGAAAGACACACAAGATATATACCCATACATAAGTGGATATTAGACATATGATATAGGATAAACCTACTAAAATCTGTACACCTAAAGAAACTAATCAAGAAAGAGGACTCAGGCTAAAATGCTCAATCCCCATTCAGAAAGGCAAAGAGGATGGACATCAGAAGGAGAAAACAGGGAACAGGACAGGAGCCTGCCACAGAGGGCCTCTGAAAGGCTCTAACCTGCAGGATATCATCGCAGATGCTGAGACTTATGGCCAACCTTTGGGCAGAGTACAGGGAACCTTATGAAAGAAGTGGGAAATAATAAGACCTGGAGAGGACAGCAGCTCCACAAGGAGAGCAACAGAACAAAAAAAAATCTAGGCCCAGGGGTCTTTTCTGAGACTGATACTCCAACCAAGGACCATTCATGGAGATAACCTAGAGGCCCTGCACAGATGTAGCCCATAGCAGTTCAGTGTCCAAGTGGGTTCCACTGTAATGGGAACAGGGACTGTCTCTGACATGAATTGATTGGCCTGCTCTTTGATCACCTCCCCCTGAGGGGGAAGCAGCATTACCAGGCCACAGAGGAAGACAATGCAGCCACTCCTGATGAGACCTGATAGACTAGGATCAAAAGGAAGGGAAGTCCTCCCCTATCAGTGGACCAGGGGAGGGGCATGGGTGGAGAAGGGGGAGAGAGCGGGACTGAGAGAGAAGGTGGGAGGGGGAATACAAAGTAAATAAATTGTAATTAACAATAATAAAAAAAGAAAAAACTTATTAAGTACTAAGATCTAATTTTTATATAACACTTAGTAAGTAAACTTTACTCGTCTGCTTTCCTGTTATCAAGAGAAACCCTGTCTCAAAAAAAAATATTGGGAATACTAATGGTAAGATGAAATTAATCTACATATTCTACACTTACAAAGTCACTCTAAAACACAAATGAGGGCTGAAAGATGGGTCAATAACTACTGTACTTGGCACCCAAGAAGAGCTGAGTTTCCATTAACACAATCTACATAAAAATAAAAGTACAGTGACAGGTGCCTGTAAAGCCATCATTGGGAGGCCAGAAACAGAAGGATCTCTGGGGCTCACTGGCCAGCCACTGAAGCTGGATCACTCAACTCCACGTTCAAGGACAGACCCAGTCTCAAAAGCTAAATTGAAGACTAGCAGGTGACTGAGGAAGTCACCTGCTGGTGAACTCCAGCACTACAGCCACATGTATACACCGGCACAGCCTCAGAAACAAGTGAATGCACAAACAAATATTAAAGTGAAGAAACAAATTTTTAAACCACAAATGAATAATACATATTTTCTAATTCACAGAGAAGGGAATTCTGGAAGACTCTAGTATATTATATTTTCCTGTCAAGACCATACTAATAAGTAATGAAATGGAAAACATTGACAAACACAATGAAAATTGTTAAAGTGCAAAAAGTATTTGCCTCAATTACTCAAACACTTAGTTAGCTCAAACACAAAAGTTAGCTCTCAGAAGAAAAGAGACTCACACCCCTTTCTGTAGTCAGTCTTATGAGGCTAAGGCTGACCTAAAACTCCCTATGTAGTCAAGGATAACCTTGAACTTGTAATCTTCCTGCTTCTAGGCATGAGCTAAGGTGATCAGAGCTTCCTGCAT
>NW_026596069.1:4478925-4480326 GCF_907164565.1 Psammomys obesus
AGCTTATTTTATATTTTTCTACACAAAATTTTTTCACAATTCAAATATGACATTCCATGTTGTCCATCCTCAATATTCTAGAGACCTACACAAGGTAAACCCAATCCCACTTCCATACCATCTAAGTATCTCTAAATGAGGGGCTGAGGAAATGGTTCAACTGGTTACGTGCTTACTGCACAGTAGAAGGGTGAGAGTCCATCCTTACCACACACATAAATGGTGAGGGAAAGAAGGGAGCACTTCCAATTTCAATGCTGTGAATGTGAGTACAGCATAGTCCCTGATGCCTGGTAGTCAGCTAGTCTAGAAAGTCAGCTCCAGGGTTGGTAAGATGGCTGAGTGTGCTGGCATACATCTCTAACAGCGTTTGGAAGGAGAGGCAGAGTGCTCAATAAATCCAAGATCGTTTTAGTCAACATAATGAAAAATTCCAGGCTACTCAGGATATGTGGTGAGACTCTAAAAAAGAATGGTGCACTACTCAAGCCATAAAACTCAATGAGTTCCATCCTCATCATAGTTCATTACCATCTTTAACTCGGGATTTATGGGCACCAGGCACACATGTGGTATACAGACATACATGGAACAAAATATCTCCCTTTTGGGGAAAAAAAAAAAAAAAAGACCTATGTCTACTCAGTTTCAATGTGTTTTCCAGTCATCTTATATTCCAACTCACTGGTCCTCACTGGAACCAGTAATGCCCCTTCATAAGTATTTTGTGTACAAGTGGGAGCAGGACATGCTCTTACATGCCTGGAAACCACAGGTCAACATTCAGCTGTTTTCCTTGAGACAAGGTCACTCACTGAAACTGGAACATATATTAGCCAGACTGGCTAGTCAGCAAGCCCCCAAGATTAACCTCTAACCCTCTTTCTGCCCAGCATAGTCATGTCCAGAGGGGATCTGAACCCTGGTCCTCATGCTTACACAGCAAGCACTTCACTCTTCCCAGCCCTAGCATTTTGAAAAGCTTCCCCTCCCCTCTGCCCAGAGCCTGTGCAGTATGCACGCTGGTGCCATTTTTAAAGTCTGTGTGGCAGTCATTTGCTACAGTTCATTTTAGAAAAGTACAGACTATTGATTATAAGAAAATGCAGTTATTAGGCCTGACAAAGAGTTAAAACTCCTCTTAAAGCCACCTGTAAACCCAGCACTTGGGGAGACAAGAGGCAGGTGGATCTCTGTGAGTTCAAGGGCAGCCTGGTCCACAAAGTGAGTCTAGGAAAGCCAGGTCAGAAGTTAAGACTGCCTGATGTACTTCTAGAGGATTGAAGCACCCATGTTGGGCAGCTCACCACCAACCGTAACTCAAGCCACATGAAGTTTCAACACATGGCACCCACTTACACATACAAATACACACATACACATGAAAAGGATAAAAAAAAA
>NW_026596069.1:4480426-4545622 GCF_907164565.1 Psammomys obesus
TTTTTTTTTTTTTTGGGGGGGGTATAGCCTTGGTTATCCTAGATTCACTTTGTAGACCAGGCTGTCCTTGAACTCAGAGAGATCCATCTGCCTCTGCCTTCCCAAGTGCTGGGATTACAAGCATGTGCCACTGTGCCCAGCTTAATCGGGCTATTTTTAAAAGTCATGAGTAAAAGGACCTTGAAACCACCATTTCTTTCTTTAAGTAAAAATTGTTGGGACTGAAGAAGAGATGACCAGCAGTTAAGAGCAACCGTTGCTTTTCTACTTCCATGGCAAAAAAGACTCAGGTTGCTCCCTCAGCATACATACGGCAACATACAACTAACCACCTGTAACTCTAGCTTCAGAGGATCCAACATTCTCTTCTTACTAATGACGGCATCAGGTAAATATGTGATGCCCAGACATACAATAAGTCAAAAAAAAAAAAAAACAAAAAAACAAAAACACCCTTTAAAAGATCAGTAACTTCTTTATAACTAGAATAATCACATTTTTAGATATTGCAAAGACAGATTTTTAAAGCATCACCCAAAATTGAGTATGATGGGGGAATATAGCTTGGGTTTAGAACATTTGCCTAACATGTCCAAAGGCCTGGGTTTATTTCCCAGCACATAATAAAAAAAAATGAAGTTTTTATAAGGTGAGTAGAAAGGGGAAGAGCAAATAAAACAGAATCGTTTACTTGGTTCCCTATAGTAACAAAGCTGATTATTATTATTATTATTTTTTAACAGCACCATATTTGTTAAATCAAGACACAGTTGCTGGGCATGGTTGGCCCATGCCTTAACTCCCAGCACTCGGGAGGCAGAGGCAGGCCCATCTCTGTGAGTTCAATGCCAGCCTGGTCTACTGAGTGAGATCCAGGACAGCTAGGTGTGTTGCACAGAGAAACTCTGTCTTGAGACATCAAAAAAACCAACCAACCCATAAAGAATGACTGCTTTAATTAATAACAACTTACTGCTGTAAAAATTTGAGATCATGGTTTGGCTTGGTGGCATGTGCCTTTAATTCCAATCCACAGGAGGCAGAGGCAGACAGATCTGTGAATTTGAGGCAGCCTTGTCTACATGGCAAGTTCCAGGACAGGGCTACATATTGAGACAGACACTGTTTCAAAAAATAAGATTAGGACCCTGGCAGGCAGATCTCTGTGAGTTCAAGACCAATTCTTAAATTATTTACGTCTATTTCAAAAAGGGGAGACAGGGTCCTCATAAACAAAACTATGTGTAGGAATGGCTCCTGCCTTTTTTGTGTATGGTGCTGAGAGAATCACACCCATGCATGCAAAGTAGTCCACCATTGTGCCACATTCTTAGTCCCTGACATTTTTTGAGATAGGGTCTCATGTAGTCTAGGTTGGCCTTAAATTCCTGACCCTTCTGCTTCCTGCTGGGATAACAGATGTGTACCCATTTATGCAATGTCACAGATGGAATCCAGGGCTTTGTGCATGTTAAGAAAACACCAACTAAGCTGAATGTATCCCCAGAACTGTCCCTCCTCAATCTTAAGCAAGGCCAGTGTGCACACACCTTTAGTCTTAGTGTTCAGGAAGAGGCAGGCAGATCTCTGAGCTTCAGGCCAGCCTGTTCTACAGCAGAGTTTAAGGCCAGCCAGAGCTAAATGGTGAGAACCTATATTTAAAAAAACCAAACAAAGTTTGGGGGCTAAGGCAGGACAATGAAGATTTCCAGGACACCCTGGGTTAAACAGTAAAGGCTGGTCTCAAAAACAAAAAGAAAACATGAGATATTATAGCAGCATCCAGCTCTGCCGTCCCAAGAAAATACATCTGTCTTCAAGACAATGTTGCAACATTTAATGTACAACATTTAAAGTAAGCAAAGATGAAAATAAAGCTCAAAAGAATATTTTAATTCCTGTAAAATATGAATGCATATATATTCAGTACTGAGAACATTTATTTAAATGATGTGCTTCAAGAACAATATATACATTGTTTCCCTCTTATACTTTAGAGAAGCCAGTCTTTTTAGGAACTAGAATAAAGAAAAGAGACTTTGGCAAACTCTTGGTCAAAATAAGGCACAACACACAGACAGAGAAAATTGGCTGGTGTGTGTAAAATGAATCAACCTGGTTGTTTGAGTAAATGAGATGTCAAAAGTATTTAAGTATCAGCACATGTTCTGCCAACAGGAGTTACTCTATCACTGTGGTAAGTGGCAACTTACAAAGGACAGGCTCATTTGGTTTCACAGAGTCGGTAACCATTATGGCGGTAAGCATGGCAGCAGACAGCAGGCAAACAGACATGGTACTGAAACAATAGCTGAGAGCCCACAACTTGGTTCACAAGCAAGGGGCAGACAGAGAAAATGTTGCAGTCAGCAAAGCTGGAAAGACAGAGCCATCTACACCTTCTCACATCAGACAAAGATACAGGATTTAAGAGTTTGTCTTGTTGGGTTTCAGTCTTGCTTTGGTCCAGTATATTCCTGGCTATGTCCCTATTCCTCCTCCTGTGTCATTGTATGTTGAAAGTATGTAATCTGCTTTTTGATTTTGCAGTGACAAGAGACTGCTGTGAGTCTAGAGGCTGGACTTTTAAACCATACCAATACTATGGAAAACTGGGGACTTTTGAAGTTGAACTAAATGCTTTGTTTCTGTAGTTGTTTTTGAGACAGGATATCAAAAACAAAACAAAACAAAAAACCCCACAACTCTAGCTGTGCTGGAACTCACTATGCAAACCAGACCAGCCTTGAACTCAAGAGATCAGCCTGCCTCTGCTTCCAAAATGCTGGGATTAAAGGTGTGTGATACTAACATTTTTTGAACATGTTATACTGTGATATGGCCACAAGTATATGGGGACCAGAAAGTGGAATGTAGTGATCTGAATGAGAGTGGGTCCCCATAGGTTTATGTTTGAGTATGTGAATATTTGTACGTGATCAGAAAGGAAAAGGTATGGTCTTGTTGGAGAATGGGGGGCAGGCTCTGACTGTTCAGAAGACTCAAACTGTTCCGATTTGCTTTCTCAAATGCTTGTGTCTCAAGAAGTAAGCTCTCAGCTCCTACTCCAGTGCCAGGCCTGCCTGCTGCTGCCATGCTTACCCCAGTGATGGTCATGGGCTCGGAAACTTAAACCTCCAAAAACTCAAGTTGTCTTTATCAAAGTGTCTTCTCATAGCAATAGAAAAGTAATCAAGACACTGACACAGACACTGTATTATAAAGATAACAGGGTGTTTTCTGTCAGATAGAGAATTTTACAGAATGCTATATAAAAAGTGTTATAAACAGGTAATAAGTAAATTATTCACAATGAGGATCACATTTTTCTTTCTGAATACTCAGACTATAAATGTCTTTAACATAGTTTAAAAACCTATTATCAAACTAAACAAATCTTTGTAGTGGAGACTTTAGCTTATTTAGTAAAAACCAAAGTTGAAAGCAATCAGAAAGTACATGTAGAAACTTATCAAAAGTATGAATGCTGTGTTTTTCTTATGCTGGGTGAATATGTAGGTTCATAATCTCTCACTAAGTGCTAGTTAAAAAAGAGCCAGCATTTGCCGTAAGAGGAGCACCATGAGTTCTAGGCCAGTGTATGCTACAGAATGAATTCAAGACCAGCCCGGACTACATAAGACCCCTTCTTAAAGCAAAGCAAAATGAAACATGATAAAACAGGTCTGATTTTGATTTGCTTTTAGATACAGAGTTGCACATTACACAGGTTGTTCTCAAATACTACATAGCAAAGGGTGACCTTGAACTTCTGATCCCACCTAAATCCAACACCCCAATGCTAAAATCACAGGTATATAATACCTAATGCAGTTTTATGTAATACTGGGAAATGAACCCAGGATGCACTGCATGGTAAGTGAACACATACCAACAGATTTATTCCCAACCCAAGGTACTGCCTCTTGAACCCGTTGTAGGTACCTCTTTTATTTATATAACCTAGCAAACACCTTATAACCCATTTGCTGTTTCAACAGTTTGTTATGATTTAAGGTTTTTTTGGTTCAATATGTGGTGCATAAAAAAAAAAATTAACCTATATGGACATTTTAGGAAATGTATTAAACTGGAGTTCCTTCTGCTCACAACCCCCTACCAAATCGTTACTTCAAATTTCTATCTCCATAGCCCAGGTAGACAATCTATGATGACATTTCTTTTAAAATGTTAGAGATATAACTCGGCAGTTGGGTACTTGCCTAGCATGTGCCCTGGATTAAAGTAAGTAAGATAAACGTAGCAGTAAAACAAATTCAAGACAAAGAGCCTGCCTTCCAGTTCCTAGCCCTACTTCTTATACTACATGTATGCTCTTTGGCAGGTTCACTTAACTTTGTAGTGTAAAGTGGGAAATAATCAGTTCTTACCCCAGATTGCCAAGGATGCTAAATAAAGTGCTTATAATACCCCTGATCAGTGTGCCAGCTATCACCGGTAAAATCAAGAAGGTAAAAGAAAAACGCAAGCACAGCGCATTTCTGGAGAGGGTTCTTTGAGAAGACAGCTCAGTGTTTCTCATTAAACTTTATTGTAGCACTCTTACTAACTGCATGTTTTCAACGTGGCAGAAAGAAGTTTGTTTTGTTTTTAGAGACAAGGTTGCAGATCTTCTTCCCTCTTTTCTGTCAACAGAAGTATTTCCTGATAAATACTAACTTTATTCTCTGCTCTCTGATGATTTAGCTTATGAAAATATCTTGCCTGCAAAACCTTAAGCATTTTTTACTAGAGAAAAAGGACAAGCATGTATAAATTCCGATAATGAGTGACCTAAGATGTTCCCAATTCTGTGCTATATTCAATTTCATAAATTTATGAATCAGCCAACCAAAGCTTTTATACAGCAAACCTCACAACAATTGCTTCATATCCATTTTAAAGATTAACTGTGTTTCTCTTGTATAACTTCTTTTAGATGAAGATTTAAGAACAATCTCAGAAATAACACAAAAAAAGCAACTATATTTTGTACTGAAAAGTATGGTATTATGGCTTCTGCAGAAGACTGTGTGATGAAAGCTGAAAAACTTGGAGGGAAAAAAAGACATGAATGATTGTTATTTTTAAATATTTAATTGGCTGTCAGACAGAATAGATTACAGAGGTTTTTGGTTTGCTTTTGAGAGCGTGTCCTATGTAGGCCAAGCTGTTGAGATTCTAGGCATGTAGTACATGTTTTTCTTTTGTTTGTTTGTTTGTTTGTTGTTTTTTTTTGATATCCCAAACAGAAGACCAAGTAATAAGAGAAGCAGATTACCAACATAAGGAAAGAATGTTCTAAAAATTAGACCTGATATTAGAAAGAGGAAACATGAGGTAAAAGTCTGCTTTTATGGACAGAGAAAAGGTTAAGTATGTGATAAAGCCCGCAACTCGTGTTCTGTTGATTTTCTAAATACTTAACCTCTCAAAGTGAGTGCCTGACACATACATTAAGAGAAAGGAGTAAGCCTGCTTGCCTGTCAGATGACTACTGCCCTTAATACAGGACTGCTGACATTTTAGAAGAGGGAACTAATCTTCTGATCGTCCTGTCCCAATCTGACTTTGGGATCCAATGTTTTCTGTGATGAGCTAACTTCAGATCCTTCTAATTTCTGTTAAACAATTTCTCATTCTCCTGGAGGTAACTGAAACTCTGACCTCCAACCGTCAGAAATGCCCTGTTTCACAGAGTTTAGAAAACTGAATAACAGAAAATGGTTACTAGAATCTAAAATCTTATAGATTATGTGAGACTTCCTCTCAAAACTATTTAGGTTGTTTCATTAAATGTTCACATTTGCCTCATATACAACTCACTGAGGTAGTAGGATCATAAAGCAGGAAAAAAAGCTTTTATGGGCTGGAGAGATGGCTCAGTGGTTAAGAGCTCTGTCTGCTCATTCAAAGGTCCTAAGTTCAATTCCCAGCAACCACATGGTGGCTCATAACCATCTATGATGTGATCTGGTGCCCTCTTCTGGCCTGCGGATGTGCATGCACATAGAGCATTCAAAATAAATAAAGAAAACCTTAAAGCTTTTACAAGGAAGAAAGCAAGAACAAATCCTAAAAGCACATGGGAATCCAGTATATTTTCGTGTGTTTGAAACACCCATATAAAGCCTAAAATAGACAGTCCTCATAAAGAGAATAAACATTCATTTAATTAATAGATGATATTAATATGCTTGACTCTAACTTAACAGAATCTATTTTATCTAAATTTATCTGGACTCATATTAATAATAAAAATTTTCAGCTTAACTCAAATTTAAAATAATCCAATGATAATTATAACAATTTCAGAGAGGTTGCTAGGCATAGAGATGTTTTCACTATCAAAAATGAATAGTTCTTGGTATGTAAGCCAAAAAAAAATTTTAACACAAATTTTTTTTTTTTAAAATATAAACTGCTGAGAGGTCTAATATGAGACTTCCGTTATCATATTTCAGGGTATTTTGAACTTAATAATTTTAAATTCTCTGGGTTGTCATAAATGTTTTTTTTCATCCTAAGGACTTTTCGAAGCCTAGAAAACATTAACCTATGTCTGTTTAATGTCAAATATTTCTAAAAATAGTGAGGAAAGATCCAACATAAGTGTACTACCAGACTAAAAGTCAAGAGATTCCAGTTAGGGTACTGGGCCTATTTTATTTTGAATGTGTCATATAAATCTTCTGGGTCATGGTACTCATCCATGAAATAACTCAGCTAAGCTTTCAAAGCCTCTGCCTTACTCTGAAGTTACATGCTATCAGTGTATATGCCCCTCAATTTGACAGGCACCAAGATCCTTACACTAGCTGGTGACGCAAAACTGTACATGAATCCAAGGCAATGTGAAAACACATTCAATGATATTGGCTTGAAATGTGTTTTTAAAATTTTAAGTTTAGTTTTGTTTGTTTGCTTATACTGAGACAGAATTTCACTACATAGTGCTGGCTGGACTGGAACTCTTTATGCAGAGCAGACTAGCAAGCAACTCACAGAGATCTGCCTGCCTCTGCTAGGATTAAACGTTGTATACCATCACATCTGGCAAGTTAAAGATATCTGAACAGTGATGAGAAATTGACAATTCCACCAAGGCAACTAACTGCTGCCTCATGAACATGAAGGGACATCTTTGAATCATATGTTGTCTCTGGTCCATTCTCAAACCCTGAACTTCCCTTTCATATGATGTTACTTTGGAGACATTCTGGAATCAAGAATACGGAGCAAAAACTACTAGTTTACAGTTTGTAAACTAGTACAGATTTAAACTAAAGACCTGAAAATACTACATTCCTTATTACTTAGAAGTGCATATGGTTTTATTGTAATGTTTGCACTAAGGTTATAAAACACAGCTAATTCCTAAATCCTCAGAATTCATAATGGCTGTTGACAGCCCCACTATACAAAGTGAAATTATCTGCAAATACCAAGTAAGCCAGTTGCAATGAAGCACAACTGCACTCCCAAAATTGGAAGTTTCAGACAAGGACTGTAAGTTTCAAGCTAGCACAGGCTACACAGCAAGTTCCAGGCCAGGTTAATCCTCACAATGAACCTTCCTCAAAATGGGGTAAATAAGTAAATATCAAGAAGTATAGCCATTAATACCTCTATTTGGTTAGTTAATTTGTTACCTGTACAGGGCTGTCATGAATATGTGAACTGTCTATTATTTTGAAATGTCAATGTCAGGAAACAGTATTTCCCTAAAGGACACAAAGATAAACAAGTGATGTGGAAGGAGAGATTGTATTTACTTTATAGCTGAAAAAAATTCAAAGATAGTATTAGTGAAAATCTATAAAATGATTGCAAGCTGGAACAGCTGTGTTCTGTTGACAGATGGTGAATGTAGAAAAAATACTTTAATGGAGATAGAAGCCAATATTGTGTAGTGTGATGATTTAATCACAAATGTCTTCCCTATTTAAAAATTTCAATCAGTACTGTTAGTACACATACCTCGAAGAATTCTTTCCTCATGGCAACGAAGAAAATCCCAGATTCTAACAGTGCCGTCATCAGAGCATGTAGCAAATTTATTATCCGTGGGTGAGAAACTGTTACATGAAGACACACAGCAGGGGAAAGAAGTCAGCATTTAACAGATCATCCGTGCTTCTCAGACAGGGAAAAATAAAGACACTGTGCTGCATTATAAACAGGAGAAGGAGTATCCAGTGAAGCGGCCTTTAAAGAGAATGTAGTCAGCTAGCATACGCATCTCATCAAAAGACTTCAAAAGAATAGTATTTCTTTTTTCCAGTTTCTCTCAATATTCAGAGACCTTTTCAGTGCAATACTAGTCCTAACATTACCTGTGCTCCTTTTAATATATTTCCTATATCAACAGAACATGGGGAACTGCCTTAACAGTGCAACTAAATGTATTCTACTCTTAACAATATTACTGCATATAATCATTTAAGCCACCATAGGAATACTGCTCAAAACATGAGCATCAGTTTCTGCTTCAGATACTTAAAACTTCAAAAATGAAAGGCTGAAACACTTTTAAGCAGGCTAGGAAGACTTGACTGCTCAACATCCTTATATATATAATGTTTCTCACTTATTTAAAAGGCTTGTGAAAACCTCGTGCCTTCTTCTGGGGATAAAGCAATCCCATGAACATTGCACCTTTGGATGAAAATTTTTAAAATACACATTCAGACTTCTATTTAAAGCCAATGACTGCTACACAAGAGGGAGCCAGTTTTCTTTCTGGCTGTGAAAAACCATCAAGATTCCCAATGAACTGTACAAACTCCCTTGAACTTTTGAAAGACTAAGATTAAAAAAAAATGAGCACGACACTGTGGCCACGTCTATAAAGCAGAAACATATATATGCAACAAGTTCTGTGGATTCTGAAAGTAGAAACAAGTGACTGCCAGTGGTGTTTCTAATGTCAATGTCTTCCCACATGTAGATGGCACAACCTTAAAAGAATGCTGCTTAGCTTTATTCTGCGGCTGCAGCAATTCTTCAGGCTTGTTTGTGAAATTTCTTCTCCCAGGTTTACTATACATTTCTCACTGTTATGTAAAAACATACAACTCACTGAAAATGTTTTAACTCCACTCATACATTTGCGTAAGTCATATTATCAACAGTGAATCAGAAGAAAAGTCCTAGAGTCTTCTTTGACAAAGGTCTGCTTACAGCTGCAAAGCATGAAGAACCCATTCATTAATCCGTTAATGTTTGCCACGTCCAGAGAGTTATCTGTGAGGTTTTTGGTCCTATACTTTCTTTTTGAAGTCGTGGCAGAACCAAGCCAACCAGGTCTTCACTTAAGCCTTTTTTTTTCCTTGAATTTTGTGTGGATTCTGAAGGTGACTTCTGTAGGCTTTAGATTTTATTCAGTTGTATAATTAAAGACTGAATTCTTTATTTGGAATATTCTTGTCTTACACAGTATATAATAAAAAGGAATAACGTATACACATTATTTACCAAGAGAAAACCAGTGCAAAATGTGGCAGACAATACATCTCTAACATATTGCAAAGGCTGATACCAGGACAAAACTACTTCAGAAAGGTGCCAGCAAAATGGTGAATGTGTGAAAACAAAGAGAAATACTGTGTTTATAAGGTGCAGAAAGTTTCCCAGAATCTGAGAGAGCCCATGCATCTCTGCACCCAGAATACACTTAGAGAGTAATTTAGCCATGACAATAGGGACTACAGAAAATGGTATATTGTGTATAAACCTGGCCTCTCTAATCGCCTCCTTATGTGCCTGGAACATCTTGACGTTGTTCATGTTGGATTGCCAATATTTCACATATCCTCCATGATCTGCTGTCAACATCCACATGTCATTATGTGACCAAGTCATGGCCCTCACAGGGCTATCATGAGCCTGTGAAAACAGAAAACATTTTTAAGTTTTCTTTAAGAGAATGTATGGCTGAGGTTGATAGGAACCTATAGTAACTTGGAGCAGTAAACTGTCCCAACTATTTATTTTTACAGTGCTAAAGGAGTTAGCTGTAGTCAAGTTCTAAGAGGAGCTGCCATCTGGGCTACTGTTACCTGCAATATGGTTTCAAAGTTGAACGTCAGCCCATTCCACAAGGTGAACTCTCCACTAGAAGCTCCAGTAACCAACCGTCTTCCTTCTGGGGTCCACTGCAGCAGGAAAAAGAACACAGGTCACACACAAGCACAAGTCTCGCAACCTCATTAACAAACATTTTCAAAGGCTTTTTGTTTACTTGTTCTTGTTTTTATGAGTGAGTGAGTGAGTGAGTGAGTGAGTGAGTATCATATCCTCTCAAGCTGGAGTTACAGGCAGTTGTGAGCTGCACAAGATGGGTGCCGGGAACTAAACTCAAGTCCTGTAGAAGAGCAGCAGGTGTTGTTAATTGTTGAGCGTGTCTCCAGTTCTCAAAGTCTATTTTTATAAAATACTGAATAGTTAACATCAGGCAGACAGAACTGGGTTTTATACCGAGGGAAGCACTAGCACTCTAATCAGCTACGTGAGAAGAAATGGAATATGAATACACTATGCATTAAAACCAAGTTATACCATGATATGGAAAGATTTCACCTCTATATAGACTACACAGTAGACTGACAAACAAGGCAGGCAGTCACTATTAAAGTTCAAATGACTGAACTGAAAAATAAGGAATCTTTCAACTGTTACTTGACAAATATGTATAGAAAATAACCAGTGTGGCGGTATATATAATACATAACTGAAGAACTTGCCAGCCTGACGTACAAGGGCTCACCGTGGGCCAGCCTCAGCTACAATGTAAGACTTTGCCTCAAAAAAGAGTAATGTCATGTCTGTACCAGAGGCCCAGAATCACAACACTTAAAAGGCTGAAGTAGAGTGTGTAAGTTCAAGATCAGCCTTAGCTACATGAGAGGCTTTTAATCCTAACACCTGGGAGGCAAAGGCAGGTTGACCTTTAAGGTCAAGGTCAGACTGTTCTACAGAGTGAGTTCCAGGACAGCAGGACACAGTAAAACCCTCTCTCAAAAAAGATAGATAGGAAGGAAGGAAGGAAGGAAGGAAGGAAGGAAGGAAGGAAGGAAGGAAGGAAGGAAGGAAGGAAGCAAGCAAGCCTGTCAGCTAGGCATGGAGCACACACCTTTAATCCTAAGCACTGTATGGCAAAAGCAGGAAGATCTTTGTGAGTTCATGGCCAACAATGGTCTACATAGCAAGTTCCAGGCCAGCTAGGACAACATAGTGAGACTTGTTTCAAAACTAAAATAAAATATGGCCATTCTGCAAGCAAAACAGTAACATAACAATGACTATTTTAAGAACATTAAAAATATCAAACTTCTCCTACAATTATTCTTTAAAAGTTATGAGAGGGGCTGGACGAGGTAGTACATGGCTGTGATTCCAGCACTCAGGGAGGCAGAGGCAGGTAGAACTGAGTATGAAGGCCAGCCTGGTCTACAAAGGGATACCAGGACAGCTAAGGCTACACAGAAGAACCCTGTCTCGGAAACAAATAAACAAAGAAAAAGTTATGAGAGGGGCTAGTAATGTTAGAAAGTTAACCTAGAAAATACACGTCCCGTGAGCTTGACCCCACACAAACTAGGCTTAGTGGCACTACCATTTCAAGTGGGTTTAAAAATTCAAGGTCATTTGGAACAGCCTGGCCTATAATGACACGTTACCAAAAGAAAAGCCTGGAGGCAGGGGTGTGGGTGTCGGAGAAGGGGGACAGGACAGCCAGAGTTACAATGTGACCCTATCTCAAAAAATATAACAAAGCAAAAATACACAAAAATACAGGTTATGCAGTTGTTAAAGTTAAGCAATAGAACAGTACAAGAGTTATGCTCTTCTAAATTCAATGCTAAGTTTCAGACTGTATTATGTAAAAAGCAAGACAGAAGATTCTACACTGCCAAGAAAGATGATCTATCTACATTAGGAACCCAGCCAGGTGTGGTGGGTCTACAAGCCTGTGATCCCAGCACTCAGGAGGCAGACCCAGGTGGTTCTCTGAGTTTGAGGTCAGCCTGGTCTACAAAGCAAGTTCTGGACAGCCAAGGCTACACAGAGGAACCCTGTCTTGAAGCTCAAAAGGCTGATATAGGCAGATGCTAAGAGTTCAAGGCCAGCCTGGGCTATATAGTGAACATTAGGCCTGTCCAGGTTCACTGCAAAAAGCCTATCTGAATACAGGAACATATAAGGAAAAAGAAAAGAAAAACTATAACACATTAGAGCAAACAATACAAGACTATTTTAATGTTATGATTTGAATGATGAAGAGAATCCGTGGCATACTCGCTAGTCAAGGTAAAATATAACTATAATTTATTTTTTTCCAAGCACTTATAACCCCAGTACTATGAAGGCAGAGGCAGAAAGATCTCTGTGAACTTGAGGCCAGTCTGGTCTACATAGTGTGTTCCAAGCCAGCCTAGGCTAAATATAGTTAAGAGCCTATCACAAAGAATTAAAAAATAGAGTGAATCAAAATGTCTGTGTGTATAATTTATTTTTCCTTTTTGTTCAGTTTCACTGATTTTCCATAAAGCATATAAATACACAAAAATATTGTAACAATTCTATTTCCTAGGCAAAAACTGATAACTCAAAAACAGATGTACACAAAAATACAATAAAACACAAAAAATAAAGCTTATTTAGAAAATGACATGAATACATGTGACAATTTGGTTCTTTATTGCTTTATCAGTAAGTCATCATCATTTTGATTATTCTGAGATTTGATTATCTGCTATGATCCCAGCCCCATCAATTCTGCAGTCAACTGAACTGTAAACATAGAACCTACAGGCATCATGTCTTCGTAACTTTCAACAGACTGTGTCTCTAATATACACAAATTTTCCCCACGATCTCATACCTTGAGATCCAGAGAACACTTATCTACCACACAGAGAAGGTAATGGGGACCAAGAGTGTTAGGGCAGCCTGGGCCACCACAGAAAATTAGTTCAAGACCAACCTGAAGTTTATTGTTGTTCTGTTGTTTCTCAAGGGGTTGGGGAGCTAAGGATGTAATTCAGAGCAAATGCAAGGTCTTAGGTTCTATCCTTAATAATAATGGGAGAAAATAAAGATACGGAATGCTTAGGCCTCATTTCAAAAGGTTTTCTATATTATAAAGGATATTAAAGGGCTGGAGAATGGTTCAGCAGTTCAAAATGCTTGCAGCTCTTCCAGAGGACCAGAGTTTGGTTCCCAACACTCACATCAGATCACTCACAATCACCTGTTAATCCCAGCTCCAGAGAATCCTGACAACCAGAGCTCACCTCCTAGAACCCACATAAAAGTAAAAGAGAAGCAATTCCATAGGTGATCCTGACCTACATATATATATATATATATATATATGACAGGGGAGAGACTCTTACACATGTATGTGTGCAATAGTAATTGTGGTCTGAATAGGTCTGGCCCCAAAGATTCATGTGGTTGGATCCTTGACTCATAGGGAATGGCACTATTAGGAGGTATGGCCTTGGTGGAGGAAGTATGTCACTGTGGAAGTGGACTTTGAGGTCTCATATATGCTCAAGCTCTGTCCAGTGTAAGACTAGGCTCAAGTCTCCAGCATCATGGTGGCCTGTATGCTGCCATGCTATCTGTCATGATGTTACAGGACTAAACCTCTGAAAATGGAAGCCAGCCCCCACTTAAATTTTATTATAGTGGTCAGGGTGTCTCTACATATCAATGAAAACCCTAAGACAATAATTAAGTTTAAAAATAAAATAAAAAACAAGAGATCTGGAGAGATGGCTCAATAGATCTTTTAAAAGACCTGAATTTGGTTGCCAACGGTAGATGTTGACATCCTCAGTGCCAGAGGGCTGAATGCCCTCTTCTGGACTCTGAAAGCACTTGCACTAACATGGACAGATACATGTATACACACAATTTAAAATGAAATTGCATAGTTGGAGATACAGTTAAGAATGCTTGCTGCTCCTATAGACCTAGATCTGATTCCTAGTACTAACATGGTAGCTAACAACTGCCAGTAACTCCAGAGTAGGGAATCCAGTGCCCTCCACAAACACTGCATGCACATGATGAATTTACACAATCAAAAATAAAAATAAATCTTCTCTCTCTCTCTTTTCTTTCTTTCTGAAACTTGCCCTGGCTGGCCTACAATTCACTACGTAGACTACACTGGCCTCAAACTCAGAGATATCATCTATATTAAAGGCATGTGGCACTATGATCAGTTTATTAAAAATAAATCTTTAAAAATAAATAGGATTGCCTGGCAGAGGTAGTGTACACCTTTAATCACAGCACTTGGGACACAGGAGCAGGTGGATCTCTGAGTTCAAGGCCACCCTGGACTACAGAATGAGTTCCAGGACAGCCAAGGCTACACAGAAAAAAAGTCTCAAAAAAACAAAACAAAAGAAATGATAGGTAGCTAGCTAGCTAGATGGATGGATGGATAGACAGACAGACGAGAAAGTTGGACAGTGGTGGCACACACCTTTAATCCCAGCACTTGAGAGGCTTAAAATAATTTTTAAAATAATTAAAAATTTAAAAACTGGAATGAGAAAGAAAATGAAATAAAAAGAAAATGATTACACTATCATCTATGGGAAAATGAACTGAATGTCTGGTCAATATTGAAGAAAATCTTTTTTTACTACAAAATCCCTTCAAGATATTAAACAATGTGAATATATTCCTGATTATAAACTCCAAAGAAACCACTGGGCACCATCGTAGAGCTTTTGAGTATGATTTATTATAATTTTTCAACTTTCCTAACGTCATTTCCTAACAACCCCAGATAGCTCTTCATTTACCGTGGGCTGCTACTTTTCCAACAGCAACAAAGGCATCTCTACTCAAGGGCAATACTGAAACCTGCTGCAGTATGAACTTAAATGTCCCAAAATAAAATGGAAATTGTAACATGATGAAAAACAAATCAGAGCACAGTATCCCACCATTAGTGAACAAAATGGATAAAAGAATAGATTTGAAAGTAAAATTGTTATTAGAGATCAATATATTCTCTTAGTATACATTTAACAAAATGTTTAACTTTTGTTTTGTCAAATACTTTGTTTTGGTTTGGTTTTTTTTGTTTTTTTTTTTTTCCAGTCAGGGTCTCCCTATGTAATCCTAGTTATCCTGGAACTGTGTAGACCAGACAGGCCTTGACCTCAGAGATCCTACTGCTTTGGGGTTTAAAGGCCTGTGCCCCATTGTCCAGCCTTATCAAATACATTTGTAAAACTAAGGATTAATTTTTTTTCAAATAAATGTCTATCAGAATACTTACCCTCACAACAAATACTGGGCATTTTACTTTGTTTGTTGATGTCCTAACAAATTTTGTTGTTACTGCATTCATAGGATTATTCAACATTCCTATAGGTGGGACCAGCTATTAGAAACAAAAAGAGAAAAAGATAAAAAGTTAATTACCTACTAGTATTACCTGGAACTTAATTTCAGTGTCTGTTTAAGTAAGAGATTACCTAGATTGCCTCTCAAAGACAGTAGAGCAACGCAGGTTTACAAAAACCCAAACTTAAAATTAAATTTTCTATTAAAAGACTTTGAGGTTGTTCAATCTTTGAACATTGCTTTCTGTACCCAAAGTTTATTCATCATTAAATTTAAAGGAATATTTGAGACAAAATTCAATCAAGGTACATATAGACATACTACATTACCCTTTTGAAATGTTAATTATAAAACTGTAAGAAAAATAACACCTTGAACCTGAATTCACATGTTTTGATGTTTACAGGACCAAACAAGGAGGTTTGCAGTGAGCTAGCATGATAGAATTTATACTTACATCATTATAATAACCTGCATCCGGCTGAATTGCCCGCATATCTCTCTGATCTCTTTGCCATATCCTATTCTGTTAAAAAGAAATTAACTAATGAGTAGATGGTCTTGTGAGAGTCATGTAAAATTTAATTATTAATGAAATTTAATACTTTTTTCATTTATGTGTACAAATATTTGCCTGCATGTGCATGCATGTGGTGCAAGCTTGGTACCCACAAAAGTCAAAAGCGCATCAGATACTCTGAAACTGAAATTACAGATGATTATTGGCCACCATGTGCATACTGAGATTCAAGCCCAGGTCCTCTAGAAGAGCAGCCCACCTCCTCAGCCCCCAAATGTAAATGGATTTAAAAAGGAAAACCAGGATTCATGTGTGTAATGGTTTTTTGTTCCTTTATTTTTAGATAGGGTCTCACTGTATATGCCAGATAACCTGCAACTCCCTATATAGACCAGAGTGGCTTAGACCTCAGAAAGATCAACTTAACTTTGCCTCCTGGATACTGAGGTTAAAGAAGTACAGCAACACAACAGAGTGTTTTCTTCAACAGCAGTTCCACCCTTTCCTGCTGCCCCTGCTTAGGTTTTTACTCAAGCAGCCATTACCCTACTCTTCCGGTTCTGATCCCCAACACATCCTCACTTCCATACCCTAATAGATGGAATGGGGGAGGAGGCACTGGAGAGATGGCTCAGTAGCGGAGAGCAGTCTGCTCTTTCAAAAGACCTCAGTACCAGTACTCAAATGGCTCACACCTTGTCAACTCAAGTTCAGGAGATGTTAATCTGCTCTCCAGGCACCAGGCACACACAGGGTAGACACACATACATGCAAGCAAAACAATCCTACATATAAAATTATTAAGTTAAGGGAGAGGTGAGGATAGAATGGCAACCATATTTCTGCCCAAACTATTAGCATAGAATAGTTTCTTGTATCTTGCTTTTGGCTTTTTTTTTATTCTTTCCAAATTCTAGCTTTATACTCTAGTTTCCCAAATAAAACCGCCAAGAAACTTTTCTATATCAACCAGTGTGGCATCTCATGCCTTAATCTCAGTATTTGGGAAACGGAGAAGGATCGGGAATTCAAACCCTGGGCTACATAGATCCTGTCTAAAAAAAGAAAAAAAAAAAAAAAAAAAAAAAACCAACTAGAAAGTCTAAATCTGTCTTTACCTCTGACACTTTTTGCCATGTACCTGTAATACACTAATTAGGTTAATGTGCAAACAGGCCTTTAACTATTGAATGAAGGTATAAAAAGCAGACAAAAACAAATAAATGGAACAGTAGCGTTTAATAGGCTTAAGTACTTAGAGAACTCAAAGTAGAAAACGAGCTGAGAGCACGTTCAGCAGAACACTACATTCCGTGTGATTCCAGTAGGCACTCAACCTTCAAGAAAACCTACAGCTATTCCTCCAGACTACAATTTCTTATCAGTTCCAGTGTCCCAGAAACACTGCTATGCTCATAGTCACTTATTATTTCAGCAACACTATGAGCCATTTTCAGAAAATAATTAATGAACTCAATATCTGAAATGCTAATCCATCCCACTATTCAAGAAATATACGTAATATTTGTTAGCCTTTATTTAAAAACAAAAACAGAAACAAAAGCGGCAGGGCGGTGGTGCACACCTTTAATCCCAGCACTTGGGGAACAGGGGCAGGGAGACCTCTGCGAGTTCAAAGCCAGCCTGGTCTAGAGAGTGAGTCCAGGACAGGCAAGGCTACACACAGAGAAACCCTGTCTTGAAATACAAAAACAAAAATCCCTCCTTTGGTCATCAGAAACACATTCACTGTACTTACCTCCAAATACTTAATTACAGAGGGATTGTAGTCTATGGTTTTTCGGTTTACAGCTTTTCTCATTCGTTTCCCATCAAAGGTAAGCTGCTGCATTGCTTGTTGCTGTGCAAAATCAGGTCGCTTATAAAATAGTTGTCGGGGTGCCTGGTGTTGAAACCTTGGCATATGGAAAAATCGTGGAGGAGAGCCAATTTCTGTAGCCATGGTGATGTATTCCTTCTAGGTCACTAGAATAGAAGACAAAGTATTTTTAGTGCACATATCACTTGACAACAGTGACTAAAAACATATTTCTAACCTGAAAACATCTGTAGACTTTTAAAAATGTGTGTGTATGTTTTGCCTGCAAGTATGTGTCTGAAGAGGCCAGAAGAGGGCATCAGATGCCCTGGAACTGGAGTTGCAGTTGAATGTGAGCTGCCATGTGCGTGCTGAAAACTAAACCTGGGTCATCTGAAAGAGCAGTCAGTGCTCTTAACTGATAAGCCATCTCTTCAGCCCGAATCTAAAAACATTTTTTAAGTAAATACTACAATTTTTATTTATTGATTTATTTAATGATTTTTTTGAGACAGGGTTTATTTGTATAGTCCTGGCTATTCTGGAACTATCCCTGCAGATCCACCTGATTCTACCTCCCAAATGCTGAGATTAAAGGCATGTATGTGCCACCTAGCACCTGGCTGTAAAATTTTTATTATTCATTTACAGGGAGAAGGGATGTGTGACAAGTGTATAGACGCCAGACAACAACTTGTAGGAATGGGTTCTCCCTTGTGTCAGTCAGACCCAGGGATCAAATTCAGATTGTTAGGCTAAGCAGGACAGACTTTTACTCACTACCACCTTAATGGCCCAGTGAACATGTTACAGGTTCCTTCCTTGCAGTGTTTGCCAAGTGTTTTCAAATACTCTATTTATAAAATGAAATATGAAGGTTAGAGATGTAGCTCAGTAACAGAGCTTACTTAGGATGCTTGAAGTCCTGGGTCCAAACCTCAGCACCACTAAATAAATATAGGACCTAAAAGATCAAAACATTTGACAAGGCTTATCACGGATAAGTACTAATAAACATTTATTGTAAAAATTTGGCTTCATGAAAGATAGTACGATGTATAATTGCTTGGGGTACTGTTGGGTTGTGTTTATTTTGTGTTTCTTCAGGAGAAAAAAGGCAAGCATCAACTGAGAATTAACATTTTTTCAAAAACTTAAATGCTATCTTAAGCTACATGAGACTTTGTCTCAAAATAATAAAGATGGAGGAGGTGGTAGAGGAAAAATAGGAGCTGAATTAAGAGTTTTATTTTTTATTTATTCTTTTTTATTCATGTGTGCATACAAATGTGTGGGTGCCAGAAGCCTTGGAATTGAAGTTACAAGCGACTGACCTGGTGCCGGGAACCAAAATTGGTCCTATTTAAGTCCTACTTAAGTCTTTAACTATTGAACCATCTCTCTAGTACTACTATTAGCATTTTCAAATAAAATTTTCATTTAGTCCCAGCTTTTTGATCATTTCCCCCTGGCAGGACTGCCTTGCCAGGCTACAGGAGAAGAAAACATGCTCAGTCTTGATACAACTTGATGAGCTGGGCTGGATGGAAAAGGGAGCTCCCCTTCTGCTAAAAGGAAGAAAGAGGGGTGGGACTGGGAGGGGAGAGGGATGGGGCTACAACAAGGATATAAAGTGAATAAAAAATAAATTAATTTTTTTCATTTAGATATTTTACAGTCGATCTAGCTTTAAGATTGCCATAAAACTTAATTTTATACAACTTCATTTTATCACAAAACTCTATTTTATCGTCTAAAAAGTTGTAAAGCCTGACTTTCAAATTTCCTATCAGTAGCTGTAATTCCAGCATTAGGGAATTTAAAGCAGGGATCACAAGTATTCTTATTTCAAAACAAAGATTTTTATTTTTCATTACTTTTCTGTTTTTACATTTAGTTATGTTACACTCCAGATCTTTCTAAAGGGTCTAGAAAAAAAAATGTGATTTTCTTCGGATAAAAATGATCTTGGCAGATGTAACAACCAATGAGGCCAAAGAGCAGTGACAGTGATGTTGGGGTGAAAAGAAATCTGGAGACACACACACCAAAACAAATAGGGCTACAAAGCAAGTACTTAACGTTCTACTTCTACTACTGTGAAGTTACTCTTGAGCTCCAGCCACAGCATGTTAGTGCACAACACGAGAAATATTCTACCTCACAAAGCCATGTGTGAATTACTGTGCACAAAAGCACTGGAGGCTGGTGAGGAATCTGCTTACCCTGACAGCTCATGAATACAACTACTTCTCAGTAATGACATTTAATTTAAACTAACAGTTTCAACTCAGATATCTAGGTCAATTTTTCTAAAGACCTAAAAATTGTTTCTAAATTTGTTTTAAAGGCACAGTCTCATTACGTAACCCAGTCTAGTTCCAAACTCAGAATCCTCCACTTTCTATCTCCCAAATGCTGAATTATGTGCCCAGTATCCTTAAAGTGTAGTTTTTGGGGCCTGGTGTGTGTGTGTGTGTCAGACACCTTTAATCCCAATACTGAGACAGAGGCAAGTGTATCTCCATGCTCAAGGCCAGCATGTC
This sequence comes from Psammomys obesus, assembly GCF_907164565.1. NCBI lineage: Eukaryota > Metazoa > Chordata > Mammalia > Rodentia > Muridae > Psammomys > Psammomys obesus. Next base: position 4,500,693 of record NW_026596069.1, read on the forward strand.
CTATAGAGAGTTCCAGAACCAGGGCTATACAGTAGGAGGGCAGAACCAACCTCCCAACAGCAACTTCTGGAGGGCCTCCTCTAATTTCCACACCCATGACACATTTGTGCATGTGTACAAACATACACATACACAAGAATGCATTCATTCATTCAACCACACACAAAAAAATAAATGTATGTATGTATTTATTTACTTATGTATACGAGTGCTCTATCTGCATGTACACCTGCAGGCCAGAAGAGGGCATCAAATCCCCTCATAGATGACTGTAAGCCACCATGTGGTTGCCAGGACTTGAACTCAGAATCTCTGGAAGAACAGACAGTGCTCTTAACCGCTGAGCCATATCTCCAGACGCTAAATGTAGTGTTTTTAATTTAAGTAATATCAAAAAGAACAACAACAACAGCAAAAAAAACTTCTTAAGTTTGGGGAACAGAGTATGGTATTGGGGACTGAGTCTAGGATCTCATATGTAACAAGACCCAAGCTCCAAAAACAGCATATTTGGAAAGTTCTATTTATATACTTAATGTTTTGTTTTTTTCTTCAAGACAGGGTGTCTTAATGCAGCTCTCGCTATCCCTATGCTGCCTCTACCTCCCAAGTGATGGGGATAAATTATAGGAACCACGACTGCCCAGCAAAAATTGTATTTTTTATATAATTACAAATTTTTTAATTTTGTTGGAATAGAATTAGTTTCGACAAAAAAAATTACACAAATTATGTATATAATGATGAAGTATGTTAAATGAAAGGCCACATGACTCTTTTTATATGAAAAATTCAGAATGTGCTACACAGAGAAAAGGCCTTTCAACTGCAGGATATAAGAGTACAGGAAGAAAGGAATGAAAAGTAACTACTTCATAAAATGGTCTTTCCTTCCAGGACAATAAAAAAAAAATTTAGAGCCAGAAGAGGAGGCAGCTCTGCCATACTGAATGGCAGAGCTGAATGTGCTAAATGAGCTGAAGGGTACACATTAAAATAGTTTAGAAACTGGGTATTGGTGGCACATGCCTTTAATCCCACCACTCTGGAGGCAGAGGCAGGAGGATCTCTATGAGTTCCAGGTCAGCCAAAGCTATATACTGTCTCAAAATAAAATAGTTTTAAAAGTGACCTTAATGATGATGTTAACTATACATCAACTAAAAAAAGGGACACTTTTAATCTATTTAAGGAAAGTATTCATACGGATAGCAAATGAATCAATAACAAAAAGCTAATGACTGTTGAAGCTAGATTCAGGACTATAGTGTTAATCCTGAGATTCAAATAAAAAAACAAACAAACAAACAAACAGTTCTACCATTTTGAGCCAAATTTGAGGCAAGCTTTATTAAATACTGACTTTGGTCAGGACCACTTCCTAGAACTTCCAGCTGAGTGGCCCCAGACACAAGTTGGCGTTTATAAAGACAAACCCATAGGCAACCAAATTTTCCCATAAGGCTTTTGCTATTTTCCAACTCCCAGTATTCCAGGAAGTTACCTGATCCTTGGGCTGGTTGGTAGGGCTTACAGGTTAATTTGGGGTATTACAATAGAGAGCACCAACCAAGACCCAAAATCAAGGACAGCATGAATGACTAATGTCCAATGCAAAACAAGCAAGTTATTGAATAAAATGTGTTCTTCAAGGGCTGGTAGAGTGCTTGTTCCATCTCCAGCACCACATAAAACCTGGCTGATGAGGCTAAAGAGATGGCTCAGAGGTTAAGAGCACTGGTACCTCTTCCAGAGGTCCTGAGTTCAATTCCCAGCAACCACATGGTGGCTCATGACCAACTGTAATGAGATCAAGTGCCCTCTTTTGATGTGCAGGCATACACGCAGGCAGAACAGTGTACACAAAATAAATTAAAACAAACAAAACAAAAAGGTTGATGGCAAAATACCTGTAATTTGAGATAGGAACAAGTCTCAAAAGTGCAAGACCACCCCTGGCTACTAGGCAAGTCAAAAGCCAACCAGTAATAAGTAAGATGCAAGGAAGAAAGTATAGAAGGGAAGGAGGGAGGAAGAAATGAAGGAAGGGAAAAAGGGAAGGAAAGACAGCAAGTTCTAGGACAGACAGACACACACAGTCACTGAGATTCTGTCTCAGAAAAATATATAAAATCAAATCAAATAAAAACTGTTCTGAGGCTGGGCAGTGGTGTGGTGGTACATGCCTTTAATCCCAGTACTTGAGAGGCACATGCATGCCCTGAGTTCCAGGCCAGCCCAGTCTATAGAGTGAGTTCCAGAGACAGCCAGGACTACACAAAGAAACCCTGGCTTTCAAAACAAAAAAAAAAACAAAAAAACAAAAACAAAAACAAAAACAAAACAAAAAGAAAAAAAAAAGAGTAACTATATTTCAAAATAAAATTCACTTCTCATAAGTAACATTAAATATTATTCATTTCTGTCATATGCTGCAAAACTTTTGTTAATAACTACAAGGAAGTTATTCCCCCCCACACACACCTTGTAAAAACCTTTATGTAAATATTTTACTACCCCCCAACTAGGTAAAACTCGTTTGTTTACATAAAGATCCTGCTGTGGTCCCAGGACTCAGTGATGTTCCTTTATGTAATTTCCTTCATTTTCTTTTAAATTACACAATCTAAAACTGTGAGGTTGGCCCCAGCAATGGGAAAAAAGTCACCACCTACTTTAAAATAAAACTCAAATGTGTTTCCTGCCCCAGGGTGCCTGCTCTTCCAGTTTTCTTAATAGTACAGCCTTCTTAACAAAAGCACAGCTCTGCCTTGTCGAGACACTAACTGGAGTGGTGCTGTCTTCTTTGTGACACCTCGATATTCTAAGGACCAGGAATAGCTCAGGGGATAAAGGTGCTCGCCACCATGCCTGATGATTTCCCAGGACCCACAGGGTGAAAAGGAAAGAACTCTCACAAGTTATCCTTTGATAATCCACCCACACAACACAGGAGGCATGGGCCCACCCACATATACACAATCAAGGAAAAGAAGTTTAGAAGTCTGACACTAAATTAAACAAAAACAAATCTCAGCATACAGTTACCCTGAGCAAGGTTCACATGTGCCTTAAAAGTTTCATCTTCAAGTCAGGCAATCATTAAATTACTTGGTGGTGGGAGGGCACAAAAAAGAGATTGAGATGACTTGAGCAGTACAATGCCCTGGCCTCAATCCCTAGTATCACACACACACACACTAACTGGGCACAGTGGTGTATTCATGTAATCTCAGCATTGGGAAGGTAGAGACAGGAAGGTAAACTTCTAATACACAATGAATTTGAGGCTAGTCTAGTCTACATGAGATTTTCTCAAAATGAGGGACAGAGAGAGGGACAAAAAAAAAATCAAATAAAATAACAAACTAAAGTTTTTAATTTCTTTTGGCAAATCTTTCAACAGCGCTTTTTTGTTGGTGTTCTGGCTGAACTGTGCCCCTCCCACTTCATTTATCAAAGCCCTAAATCCCAGTATCTCAGAATGTGATATTTAGCTTTAGGGTTCAAATTGAACCTGAACGGTAAAAGATTAGAACTCAGGCAATACAGAGTGATAGCCATGGGAGAACATAGGAAGTCAAATAGAAAATTGTAACCAAGAACCAACCCTGCTCACATATTAGGTTTCTAAGTTGTGATATTCAGAACTGTGAACAAATACTTTTCTATTATTTATATTACTAAGGCTGTGGTGCTTTGTTACGGCTCCTCTGGGCAATTTATAGAGCAGCAGTCAGAGTAAAGTGCCTGAACCTCCTGATTCTCCTCCATAGGAGGTGCCAAAAGATTTCAGCTGAGAGCAGAAAACCTGACATATAAATTTAAAGAACTGATAAAGAAAATGTGGTACATTGACATAATGGAACGCTACTCCGCTATTAAAACAAAGACATCATGAAATTTGCAGGCAAGTGGATGGGACCAAAAAATATCCTGAGTGAGGTAACCAGGCCCAGAAAGACATGCATGGTATGTACTCACTTATAAGTAGACCTTAGCCATAAAGTACAGGGAAGATGCTTGAATCTCACTCAGAAGAAGAAATAAAACAGACATCTGAAGTAGATGGAGGGAGAGCGCTGGGTGGGGAAGGGGTGAGGAATGTAATAGGGGTGGGGATCAGGTGTAGAGAGTTGTGGGGGAACCAAGAAAGAACAGAAATTGGTGGGGGGGCATCTCTAGGACAGGGGAGGTTCCTGGGAGTCTATGGGGATAACTCCTAGCAGTGGGGTTAGGAGCCTGAAGTGACCACCTCCTGTATCCAGGTGAGAATTCCAGCGGAAGGGGGACACACCAACCCACTCATAAAACCTTAACCCAAAACTTGTCTTGCCTAAAAAAAAGTGTAGGGGTAAAAATGGAGCAGAGATTGAGGAAATGGCAAATCAATGACTGCCCTAACTTGAGATTCACCCCAAGGGAGAGAGGCAACCCTTGACACTATTAATGATTCTGCTATACTTGCAGACAGGAGCCTAGCCTGTCTTCTGAGAGGCTTCATCTAGCAGCTGATAGAAACAGATGCAGAGACCCACAGCCAAATTAGGCGGGAACTTGTATGGAGTTCTTTGGAAGAGTGAGGAAGGCTAAAAGGAGACAGAGGGTTCAATGACACCACAAGAAGACCTGGGCCCATGATGACACACAGAGACTGAATCACCAACCAAGGAGCAAACATAGGCTGGACCTACAGCCCCTACACATATGAAACAGTGTGCAGCTTGGCTATCATATGGGACCCTAACAATGGGAGTAGGGGATGTCTCACCTGCCTCTGGATCCCTTTCCCCTAGCTGAGCTGTTGTCAGGCCTCAGTGGGAGAGGATATGTTTAGTCCTACTGGATCAGCGTGAACTGGGGGCCTCCCTTTCTCTTGAGAAGGAGATGGGAGAATGGGGGAAGAGATTTGAGAGGGTGGGACTGAGATAAGAGGAAGTGGGCTGGGATCAGGCTGTAAAGTGATTAAATAAAAAAGAAAAAATTTTAAAAAGAAAAATCAGTGACCCACAAAGAGAGAAACCTCAAGTCCTTAAAAGTTATCCTTCAAGCTTAACAATGGAACTAGATTAATCAAATGCAGAGAAACAGTAACTTCAGCCTTTTGAAAATTAAAGCTTCATACTCGCTGTAATACAGATACAGTACTAGAATGACAAAATACAACAAAAAGTTAGGCTTCTCCCAAACTTACTTTTCTCATAACTGACTGGGGGATGAGAGAGGTAGGCAGGTGGGTCGAACAGGAGACAAATTAGTTACATTGTTTCTGAATAATGTTAGGCAAATTATTTGTGTAACTAAACATCCAAACTGTTAAAGATAAAAATTCACCTAAACAACTAAATTGATTTTATCTTTCCCCTAAATACAAATCTGTAATGTCTCAAGCATCGAGCACAATTCTGTCAAGACTTTTCTTTATATTACCTACCTCAGGTAAAATCACATCATTCTGACTCACTAAATACAACATTCACTTTTAGAGAACAGTAGTTTTCAAGCTCCATGGTACCTGATCTATCCTATTTTTATAAAGCGGACATGTCCTGACTATACAAAATTCTACAAGTGGAAGAGGTAGGCATCTGATAAAGGACTTTAGTCCCAGCACTCAGGGAGCAGAGGGAGGCAGATCTCTGAGTTTAAGAACAGCCTGGTCTATTAAAGCAAGTTCTAGGACAGCCATGGCAACCCAAAGAAACCCTGTCTTGAAAAACAAAAACAAAACAAAACAAACAAACCAACAAAAGAGCCACCACCACGACCACTGGAAAAAAAATCATAAGCATAGCATAAGTCTTCAGGCTTTCAACTACTGTTCAGAATTAGACAAGCCACCTGTGGCTGTTTGAATGAAAATGGAAACAGCCCCACAGGCTCATACGCTTAAATGCTTGGCCCCCGGTCAGATCTTTCCTTTCCCTATCCTCTTTCCTCTCTCTATCTCCCTTCAACCTCAGTCAATTTCTCTGCATCTATTTTCTCAACCTGTAAAATAAAGTTAATGTAGATAACATAAAAAAGTTGTTTTGCTCAAAGGTACTTTTTTGCATAAATAAATAGATAGATAAATAAATAAATAAATAAATAAGTGGATGGGTGGAAAGGTAAATAAATAGGTGGATGAATAAATAAATAAATAGACAAGCAAGCAAGCAGGTAAATAGATAAATAAATGAGGGTCGGTTGGACAAGTAGGACTACCTAGGCTTAACTCTCCTTATTTTTAAGTGCAAGTTCTCAGCAGAATTATAATTGTTTGTCCCAACTACTCACAAAGTAAGTTCTCATATAATCTTAGACATATGATTCTACTATAGTATAGTTGCAGACAAAAGTATGTAAGAAGAATCATAAATGCAATTCTTTGTGAAGTTATGACTTTTTCACATTTTAGAATTATGCTGGACAGCAATTCATTCAGAGTCAAACATGGTAGATTACTAACCAGTGAGTCCCAACAAGCAAACAAAACACACAATTCATCGAGAGACCCTATAACCCTGTAATTACAGTAATAAAAGTTCTATGTGCAGGTGCTAAATAAGCTTCTAATACTAGAGCAACAGAAGTAGATAGCATGAGGGGCTGGAGAGATGGATCAGTGGTTAAAAACACTGGCTGCTCTTCCAGAGGACTTGGGTCCAACTCCCAGTACCAACATGGCAACTCCAGTTCCAGGGGATCCAAGACAGACAGACAGACATGCCACCCCACACATGTAGGCAAAATACCAATCCACATAAAATTAAAATAAATCGTTTTAAAAAGTAGAATGAATAGAAAGGAATTCACAAGAGATGAGAGGGAGAAGGAGCGTATGTGGGTAGGGGAGGAAGGACACAGCACTAACAGGATACACAGCATCCTGTCATCACATTGCAAATCTGGCCAGTCCATGACGTACACAGCATGTGGTTCTTCTCCTACCTAAGGGGCTGTTGGCCACCAGCTTACTAAAGTAGGCAGAAGAGGAAGGTGAGACTGCAAGGCTGGAGAACGACCACTCCGAGAAAACACTTCAGGGAGATTGTTCAACTTTAGTCACAGAGAATAAAGGCTATACCCCTTGGGGAGGTGGGGAGACTCCCAGGATAGATGTACATAATTAGTTAGAACTAGGCATTTAAAGGATGCATGATTTGCATTAAACAGCATGTGCCTATCATATGGACAGGAACACAGTACCTAATTATCCTATATGTGCAGGGAGGGGAGAAGTAGCAGGGAACTGTTTCAAAGGCCACATATCAGATGTGGTTATGGGCATCTATGCTTTAAGGACACTCTGCAGATGAGGCCAGGCAGATAGTAGGAGGCTCTGCTGGGGACAGGAGTCCTCCATCTATCACCGAACTCAGAATGGCTATCCAGACTGGGAGGACTACAACCCCAAATAGCAGGGTCCTTCCAACACCAGGGAGGCATAGGTGAATCTTTGTGAGTTTAAGGACAACCTGGTCTACAAATCGAGTACAGGACAACCAAGGAAGGTTACACAGAGAAACTGTCTCAGGAGGGCGGAAAAGATGTCAATCTGTCACCAAGAGTCTGAAAGTTTAGCTGGGCCATGGTGGTGCACACCTTTAATACCAATACTTGGGAGACTGAGGCAGGTGGATCTCTGTAAGGTCAGCCTGGTCCACAGAGTGAGTTCCAGGACAGCCAGGCCTAAAACAGAAAAAACCCTGATTCGAGAAAAGAGAGAGAGAGAAGAGACTGTGAGTCTGAAAGTTTAAAAGTACAGAAGAGGACTGGAGAGACACTGGACAGTTGGGTGGCTCACAACTGCCTGTAACTCCAGTCCCTAAGATCCAATGCATATATCCTCCACAGGCACCACATACATACATTCAGGATACACGGAGACACACTATACACATCAATTAAAAAAATTTTTTTTTTAAGTGTCCCCCCCACACACTTTTTTTAAAGTACAGAAGAACTCAAGAGTGATATGGAGGAAGTCAGCTCAGCGGATAAAGTGCTTGCCCTATAAGCAGCATGGACCCCCAGAAGCCATATAAGAGCTAGGCATAGTGACACACTTCTGTAACTCCAGCACTGGTGGAGACACAGACAGGTGAAGTCCGAGAGCTCACCGGCCAGCCAGTTTAGCAAAATAGGTGAGCTCCAGGTTCAGTGAGAAACTTTTTGTCTCAAAATATTAAGTGGAAGTCAGTGTGGTGCCACACGCCTTTATACCTAGCACTCAAGGAGGCAAGAGGCAAGCCTGGTCTACAAAGTCCAGTGCAGAAAAGGCTAAACAGAGAAACCCTGTCTCAAAAAAACAAAACAAAATTAAGTGGAAAATCTGGGCATGACAGCATGCATACACCTTTAATTCCAGTACTCTGGAGGCGGTGAGTTTGAAACCAGCCTGGTCTACACCCAGGACAAACAGGGCTACATAGAGAGAGGAGAACAACTGCATAAGAAACCTGCAAGTCAACCTCTGGCCTCCATACATGTGCATATAAATACATGTACATACACCCATATGATTCTACCCCCCCCCCACAAATATAAAGTGATGGAGGCTGCACTGCTACCATTACTACCACTATTCCCAGTATGGAAGCAATAGGAAACAGCACAATATTACAGCATAAATCAGCTTTTAAAAACCTAAAACAGGTGTGCTGTCAGCTATTACTGTAATCGCAATACCTGGAAGGTAGATTGGCAGTTTAATGTCATCCTTGGCTACGGAATACTGAATTCAAGGCCTCTCAGGGCTAAAGGAAACTATGTTGGAAAAAAAGCAACAAAAGTAACAGCTTAAGGTGAGAAAAAAACTTTGAAAGATACTTAAAGAAATATTAACTAAAGTCATCTCTCACTCACCCAGCCTATCTCAGACCATCATGTTTCCCCTAATAGAACATAATCCAAAAAATAAAAAAAAATAAAAAATGCCTAAACCACACATTTCAAACATTAACATCACAAAGTAGAGGAGATGTGGAAAATATCTATCTCATGGTTATTTACATTAAGCTCTCAGATTTTTGCAGATTACCATGAAGAAAAACCATACACAATAAAAGCATGTTTCACATTGGCTATAGGAGCACAGGCCTTTACTGCCGGCACTCAGAGGCAGTAGCAGGCAGGTTCAATGCTAGCCTGGCCTATAGACAGAATTCTAAGACAGCCAGGGCTACACTGAGAAATCCTGTCTCAAAAAGAAAAAAATATGTTTCACAAATAAGGTTTTATGCTTTCAAATGTGTAATTAAAAATAATTTGGGGACCACAGAAGATGACAATGCAGCCACTCCTGAGGAGATCTGATAGAGTAGGATCAGAAGGAAGGAAAGGAAGACCTCCTCTATCAGTAGACTTGGGGAGGGGCATGCATGGAGGAGGAGGAGGGAAAGCGGGATTGGGAGGGGAGGAGGAGGGGGCTTATGGGGGGATACAAAGTGAATAAAGTGTAATTAATAAAAATTTAAAAAAATTGGGGGCTTCAGAGATCATTAAGCAAGTAAAGTGCTTGCCTATCAGGACCAGAGTCTGGATCCCTGTACCCACGTAAAAGCCAAGGGAGCATGGCAGCCCACCTGTGATCCCCCAGAGTAAACTGGCTACCTGGCCTAGACGATCAACATGCTGCGGGTTAGTGAGATGCCCTGCCTCAGTCTGTCAAGTAGAGAGCAATAAAAAGAGTAATACAATGTCAACTTCTGTCCTCCACCCACATGTGGACACATATGCATGAATGTGTTTCCACACGCACAGTGCACACATACATGCAAAAAGCCCTTCAAAAATTGTTTGTTTTCCAAGACAAGGCTTCTCTCTAACCGCCCTGGGTGTCCTTCAACTCACTTTGCAAACGAGGATGGCCTTGAACACGCCTGCCTCTTGCCTCCCCAAGTGCTGGGATTAAAGGTGTGTGCCACCATGCATGCATGGCTCAAAAACAATTTTAATGTTTTTATATATACAGAGAGTGTGTGAGTGTGTATGTGTGTGTGTGTATACTCAAGCACCTACCTACCTGCCAGGAAGGGCTGGACAGATGGCTTAGCAGTAAACGTGGTTGTTACTTTAGAGAACTCAGGCTCCATCCCTAGAGCCCACATAATGGTTCACAACCACCCGTAACTCCAGTTCCAGGATATTCAATACCTTTGGACCTCCATGGGATTCCACTGCACACATGTGGTACATACACATTTGCACAGAAACATATACATGCACATAAAATATTCTTTTTTAAAATAAATATTGGAACTAGCTGGGCAGTGTGGCGGTACTCACTTTAATCCCAGCACCACTTTGGAGGCGGTGGCAGGCAGGTCTCTCAGCCTGGTCTACAGAGCAAGTTCCATGAGAGCCAGGGCTAAACACACACACACACACACACACACACACACCACCACCACCACCACCACCACCACCACCACCACTCAGGAGACTTAAATATTCCAAAAGGTCTATGTCAAGGTTACAGTCAGGTATTGGCCATCTAAGGTTCTTTGTTCTACAGGAAATTCCTGCTCCTTTTTCTTACTCCCAGTCCTTTTTTCTTTATATAAACAAAATGCTCTTTGTATAAATTTCTGATTTGTCTGGGCATGGTGAAGCAAGCATTTAATTGAACTCAGGAAGCAGAGGCAGGTAGGTTTCTGTAAATTTCAGGCTGGCCTGGTCTACACAGTGAGTTCTACGACAGCCAGAGCTACATAGTGAGTCTATTTAAAACAAACAAACAAACAAACAAACAAACAAAACCCTCCTGATTTGTTCAGGATTCCTATTTATGCTGTTTTTCACTTTATTTTTTTAAGTTACAAGGTCTCAATATGTAGACTGGGCTAGCCTGTGGACTCAGTGTGCCCTCCAAATTCTGACAAGACTATACACAAAACCAACACACCACTAAGAACAACAAATGTGCCTGAAGAGTGAAGAGCACACAGATACAGTCCCAGTATTTGAGAAGTAGAAGCAGGAAGGAAGATCAGGAGCTTGGCTACCTATAAAGTTACCTATGAGACAGGGAGGAAAAGAGGGTAGGTTTAACCATTAATTGATAATCCAGCAGAGAGGGTCCCAGAGTTAGTGGTCACATATAACAGAAACTGTTTCCAGAGGCAAAGCCAGCTGTCCCTCACAGGTAAGAAATATGCAGTCAAGGCTAGCACCCAGTTCCTCCTCTAGTCTCAGTAGACTAACTCTGAATTACACATGTGGATATATTAGTATACTGTGATGTTGTTCTGGTACAACAGGAACATTTTTAGGAAACAAGTGTTTGAAATAGTTTCCCCTGGCCTTCAACATAGTGTGTCCTTAGATATTTTAGAAGAGGAGGGAGAGTTGTCAGCTGTAGCAGCAGCTATTTTTAAATTACCCACCCAGGTTCTGGGCTGAATGATCAAACCTGAGATACCACCCCAAATGATATGTGAACCTTAATCTGTCAAGAAACTTTGAAGATGTCCAAACTGATGTGCAAGTAATGAAATTATCAACATAGTCAATTTCTTGGTTTTGTTTTAACACTAACAAATAGGAATCCTGCCTGGCATGGTGGCATATGCCTTTAACCCAATATGTATGAGACAAGGCAGGCCAGGCCAATCTCTGTGAGTTCAAGGCCATCCTAGTCTACATAATGAGACCCTGTATTAGGGAAAACAAAACAAAATAAATACACACACACACACACAAGAAAATTAAACAAAAGGAATCCTGAATAAACTGGGAATTTATAAAGAAACCATTCTAACTTATAGAGTCAAATAAGGAAGCCTTTAGTTAAACATGTAGAGTCTCCTCTCCCTACCCCCAGGTTCTTATTACTGTCTTTGCCTTTTCTGTTGCTTAGTCAGTAGATTCATTGCCTTCTTTCTATGAAAAATAATCTTCACAGAAAACTGGTTTAGTGCTCTGAGCTCTAAGGAAGTTTGAACTACTCAAGCTTTCATCTAGGCAGAAACGCTATGGGAAAAGTCTACATCTTTTTAATTCCTTCTTTTGTTTTGTTTTCTCATAGACTGGATTTTACACTAGAGCATCATGAACATTCTTCCCTATCCTCACCCTCCTTCTTCTAATAATTCCACATCTGGAGTTATTGTTGTTGTTGTTGTCATCGTTGTTTAAACATTTGTATTTATTATGTATACACCGTTCTGCCTGCATGTCAGAAAAGGGTGCCATATCTCATTACATATGGTTGTGAGTCACCATATGGTTGCCAGGAACTGAACTCAGCACCTCTGGAAGAGCAGCCAGTGCTCTTACCCTCCGAGCCATCTCTCCAGCCCTATTGATTGTTTTGGTACTGAAAACAAAACAAAACAAAACAAAACTGTTTTCTTATAAGTACCTTCATTTTTTCCCATTAAGTAATGCCTAATAAGTTGAAATATTCCAACCTATAATGTACTTCTCCATGGTAGTCCTTGCTTTCAAATTATTTTAAACAAGAAATCATCAGGTAGTGTAAGGGACTAAAAAGCTTCCATTTACAGCACCCCTCCGAGATCCCAAAAACTTTAGTGCCAGTTGTAGTTTCAGCAAAGCTTGCATCCAAACAGCAAGCAAAGGCCAGGGCTGGGCTGCCTGTCAATGCTTTCCGTACTGCATCTTCAGTCACACAAGCTTTCACAGACCTTACAAGCTAAATAAAAATTTAAGAAAACACTTACACAGGGTCCAGGTAAAAGTTCTAGCCACAAAAGACTAACCTGTGCACAACTCCCAGAACCCATGCAAAAGTGGAAGGAGAGATCCAACTCTTCAAAGTTGTCCAGTGACAAGCCCCACAACCATACACTGGCATGTGAATGCCCACACACAAATAATAAATAACATGGGCTGGAGAGATGGCTCAGTGGTTAAGAGTGCTGTCTGCTCTTCCAGAGGACCTGGGTTCAATTTCCAGCACCTACGTGACAGCTCACAACTGTCTGTAATGCCAATTCCTAGGGATCTGACACTTTCACACTTATGCACATAAAATAAAAATTCAAAAAAATAACATTTAAAAAAAAGCATATCAGAGCTGGGCAAGGTAGTGGTGCATGCCTCTAATCCCAGCACCACCACATCTGGTGAGATATCCTTTCCAAGTATTTTCTTATAATCTATGGCTTTTCTTACTTTTCAAACTAAATTTTATCTATTTGTTTATATTTATGTTTGAAGTAGCGGAGATCAAACCCAGGTCCTTGAACACAAATAGACTAGCATGCCTAACACTGAGATCTAAAGTTATTTTGAACATTATGCATATATAAATTTAAAAAAGAAATTTGTTTTAGGGGTTTGGAGAGATGGTTCCAAGTTAGATTCTCAACAAGATCAGTAGGTTCATAATTCCAGCTCCAAGGGACCCAACACCTACTTCTGGTATCTACACTCAAACATGTGCAAGCACACCCATATACACATAGTTAAAATTAATTTTTAATATTTCATTTTATGCAGTATGTCTCTGTATTTTAATAAACCCAGTTTCACCAGGCACAATGGTGCATGCCTGTAATCCTTGCACTCTGGGAGGCAAAGGCAGGTCGATCTGTGAGTTTGAGGCCAGCCTGGTCAACAAAACAAATCCAAGACAGCTAAGGCTATGAAAAGAAACCCTGTCTCGAAAAACAAAAAACCAACCAAACAAGTTCAGTATCATTTTCAGCTACACAGTGTGGCTGAGATAAGCCTAGGATGACACCTATCATACTTATATTCTCTGTGTGTGTATCATCTCTCTCTCCACACACACGAGAAAGAACTTTACTGTTCCTTGTATCAGTCTCTAACACTAATCTTAACCACAGCAACCACTGGAATGTTTTTCATCATTAAAGTATATTTTCACAAACACCATACAACCAAAAATTGTACCTTGTAAAGCCTTTGAGCCTAGCATTTTTCATTTACAATGATGTTTTAAAGAATCAACCATGTTTTAATTATTCCTTTCTTTTATTGCTAAGGTCTATGGTAATAACCAAAGTTTACCCACTTACTAGAAACACTTGGAGTGTATACTGTATTCAGCAATTTGAATTGAACTACTATAAACTCTAGTACAGATTCCTCTGTGAATGAGTTTTTTTTCTAGATGCTTTCTCTGTGTAGCCTGCTTTGTAGATGAGGCTGGCCTTGAACTCACAGAGATCTGTCTACCTCTGCCTGCCTGAGCGCAGGGATTACAGGTGTGCACCACCACACCCAGAAAATGTATATTTCTTTTCCTAGAGTAAAAAAAACTAGAACTGAAACTTGAGTCATTTGAATTTGTGATTAATCTTCTGAAAAACTGCCACGCTACTTTCAAAACCAGTACTTTACCATTGGTCTACCCTGTATTTCATCCCCAGAACCATAAACAGAATATCCTAAAGAATAAGGCAGATTGAAAACAAATTTCCATTGTTTTCAGAGGGTTTTTAAGAATTGGAATTCGGCTGGACATGGCAGCACAGACCTTCAATCCTAGCAATCCCAGGGCAAAGGCAGGCAGATCTCTGAACTTCTAAGCCAGCCTGGCCAACACAGTAGATTCCAGGCTATTAAAGGGCTACATAATAAGACTCTGTCACAAAGGTAGGGACAGAGATAGGAAGGAGGAGGGGGAGAAGAAGAAACATGGAAATGGAGGTGTGAGGGGGCGTTTAAAAGCAGTTAAGTACCCTGGATGTTTTAAGATGGCGTAGCAGACTATACACCATGTAGCAGAACAGAGACTACCATCAAATGAAAGTTCTGACAGATTAACCCACATAGTGTAGCAGTCACCAAGTTAGGCAGAAATGACTTACATTGGAACTTACAACTGGTCATAGCACCATTTTCTCAGAGCTATAAACCATTAAAAGTCACAGCTCCCTTGGCCATCTGAGTTCTATGATATGTTGTTCTAAAATTTTTGTTCACAATTCTTTAGCCCTCCTGATGCTATTAGCTCTTGTGATTGTAGTCTGATGTAGTTTGCTTTTTGGTTAATTTTGGTGGTCTGTATTTTAACAAAATTAAGTTCTTCCAAGTCACCACTTTTCGACCATACAACTGCTTGTGGTATCTCATTAGTATTTTAACATCTGTAAAATCTTCTCTAAAATTCTTCCCTTTCATTCCTGATATTGTGTCCCATTAAAATATACCAGCACACAAAGGACCACATAAACAAATTTGGGGGCTAGAGAGATGGCTAAGAGGTTAAGAGGCTGTTCTTCCAGAGGTCCTGAGTTCAATTCCCAGCAACCACATGGTGGCTCATAACCATCTATAATGAGATCTGGTGCCCTCTTCTGGCCTGCACATGCAGGCAGAATACTGTATAAGTAATAAATAAAATAATAAATTAAAAAAAAAACAAGTTTGGTATTTTACTATTAAAAATGAAAATCCTTATGGCTTAGTAAAGTCACAGCCACTCTAACATAGCATAAAACATTACTTTTTTGTAATTTGTAAAAATGCTGGTATAAGCAAATCTATGTTGCCAGGTACATAAAAATATAGCACACACAATTCTGAATTACTTACAACACATAATACTTGACAACAATAATAAATAACTACAGCACTAGAGGCTTATGTATACTATACAATATTCTATTTAGCAGGTACTTCTATTTAAAGGGAAAATATATGTACGTACATATGTATGTAATATGCATACATTATACACACACACACACACACACACACACGTATATATTCTAGGCCCAATGGACCATGCCTAGCATTTGAGAAACTGGGCAAAATGATAACTGAATTTCAAGGACAGCATTAGCCACTTAGATAAAAATAAATAAAAGCTCAAAGTGTACTTTATTATGCCAGCAAAAGTTTCATGCCCTGTATGCTGACTGTGTTACAAGATCGTGTAGCGGTTTAATTCTTTAATCCCAGCACTCAAGAGGCAAATGGCACTCACTTATCTCTGTGAGTTCCAGGCCAGCCTGGTCTACACAGTGAGTTCCAGGATAGCCAGAGCTTCCTACATAGGATAGGTCTCACTAGACCTCGCCTCAAAAACACAAGCGACCAACCAACAGGCCAACTGACTGACCAATGGACGAAGAGATGGAATAAAAACCAAACAAACAAAAACCCAAAAAGAAGTAATGTAGTTTTACTGCTATATCATGAGAGCGGACTGTAAGCAAAATCTGTGCTGTTCATGCAGTGACAGAAATCACCTCAAGGAGCAGAGTTGGCACACTCCTTTAATCCCAGCTCTTGGAAGACGGAGGCAGACAAATCTCTGAGTTTGAGGCCAGGCTGGTTACAGAGTGAGTTCAAGACAACCACAGATATATAGAAAAACCCTGTCCTGAAAAATCAACCAAACAACAAAAATGAGCTACCTACTGGGTCAGACATGGTGGTGTCCCTATAATCCTAGTGCTCAAGAGACAGGTAGAAAAACAGAAATATGAATCAATTTAAGCTACGTAGGAAAACTCTATTTAAAACCAAAGAAAAAAAGACTAAAAAAGCAGGCTAGAGATGGCTCAGTGGTTAAGTGTTTCTTGTTCTTCCAGTACATCTGAGTTCAGTTCCCAGCACCCACATCAGGTGGCTTACCACTTTCCCACCAGTAACTGTAAGTCCATGGGATTCAATATACTCTTCTAGAATCTGTGGACACTGCATAAAACACATAAACATAATTAAAAACTAAAACTTAATCTTTTAATAAAAATTTAAAAAGCAGCCATAGCAGTACATACCTTTTTTGTAAAGGCCTACTTTTATTATTTTTGATTATTTATATGTGTATGTTTCTCTGTGTGGGTGTGTTGCGGTATTCAAGGAGGCTTCAGATTTTCCCTGGAGCTGGAGTTACAGGTGGTTAATGAGCCACTCAACATGGGTCCTGGGGATCCAAGTCCTCTGAAAGAGCAGTACAAGGTCTTTTAAATCTATCTTACCTGTCTGAGTGCTTTGCCTGCAATATATACATATGTGTAATATGTGTATGCTTAGGGCCCAGAGGTCAGAATATGGCACAGAACACCAGGAATTGAAGTTACAAACAGTCTGTGAACCATGTAAGTGTCGGTCAATGAAACCATGCCCTCTGTGGGAACCAGTGCTCCTAACTGAACTATCAGTACTACACTCTAATTCCAGCACTGCTTGAGACCCAGAAGGTTCTCTAAATTCAAGGCTGACCTGGTTTACAGAGAACCTGTCTCAAAACAAACAGACGGGTGTGGGGCTGACTGAGACTCATTTTAAAATGAGACAGAGCGGGCCAGGTGTGGGTGATCATGTATACCTTTAAACTCAGGAGGTGGAGGCAGGCAGATCTTTTATGAGCTAAAGGGCACATAGTAAGACTCTGTGAGACAGAAAAAAAGACCAGAACAGAGACAGGCAGACATAGAGGTGCAAGCCTTTAATCCAGCACTAGGGAGACAGAGGAAGCAACCTCTGTGAGTTTAAGAATTTTAAGTTTAAGCAAATTCCAGGACTATACAGTAAAACCCTGTCTCAAAAATAAATAAGGGAGAGAGGAAGACCACTAACTCTACCTCTCTCACTTTCATGTGCAGACATGAGCAATGCCACAAGAGCACATAAAAAGAATAAAAAAAAAAAGTTAAGTATATCTAATTTAATTATTTTTAGTACTTTTAAAAATTAATGATATGAAGTAAAATTGCATGTTTTCTTGTACCTCCTAGTGCAGTGGTTCTCAACCTTCCTCATGCTTTAATATATTCCTCGTGTTGTGGTGGCTACTTCGTAACTGTAATCTTGCAACTGTTAGGAATCATAATGGGAATAACTGTATTTTCCAATGGTCTTAGGCTACCCCTATGGGTCATTTGACTTTGGAAGGGGCCATGACCTCACAGGTTGAGAACTGCTGTACTAGTGGGAAAGTGGTAGCATGTTTGGTCCTGATGTTTTTTCCATTACTGGTTTTACAAAGTAAATACAAGTATACAGTCAAAAGGGCTAATGATGAGCCAGACATGATTGTATATACACCTGTAATACCAGCATTTAGGACTCTGAGGCAGGAGAACCATGACTAAGCACAGTAATATACCAAGAGCATATCTTAAGAAGTAAATGAAGGGGGTGGGGAGAAGTCTCCGCAGTTAACACTTGTTACTCTTGCATAGTACTTGGGTGTAGTTCCCAGCACCCATGTGGTGGCTCACACCCATCCCTAACTGCAGTTCTGTAACTACTTGTCTGACCTCTGCAGGAACCAAGCATGCATGTGTGGTTGGTGCACATACATATATACATATACATATATACATACACACACATACATACATACATACATACATACATACATACATACATACATTTAGACAAAATATCCATAAGCACAATTTTCAAATGGTAAAAAACAAATGAAAGAAAAATTAGCTGGGCGGTGGTGGTACATGCCTTTAATCTCAGCATTCAGGAGACAGAGGCCAGCCTGTTCTACAAAGTGCGTTTCAGGACAGCCAAGGCTACCTTGTCTCCTAAAACCAAAGGGGAAGACAAGGACAGAGAGAGACAAAGGGAGAGAGAGTGAATCGCCACGAGTTTAGGGCCAGCCTGGGCTAAGATTTCTAGGATAGCCTAGCCTGAACTGTAAGATGCCCTGTCTCAAACAAAAACAAACAAACAAACAAACCTTCCTAAATAAAGAAAATACACAAAGTCAGGAAAATGAAAACTAAATCTGCTGTGAGACTTTCTCTCCAATCAAAAAGGGCAAAAATAAATAAATAAATGAAAAGCTAGCTGGAGAGACAGCACAAAGGTTAAAAAGCTCTGCTTTTTGTTTTTTTTTTTTTTCTTCCAAAGAACCTGGGTTCAATTCCCAGCAACCCATGGCAGCTAACAATCATGGGTCCAAGCTTCCTGGGGCACTTCACACATATGGAACACTGACATACACCCATAAACGAAAGAAATTAAATAAACTGGACAGTGGTGGTGGAGAAGGCCTTTAATCCCAGCACTGTGGATGTAGAGGTAGGCAGATGTCTGTGAGTTCCAGACCACCCAGATCAACATAGTGAGACCCTGACTCAACAACAACAAAAATGATGGAAAGGATGTGAGAGAAGAAAGCTATTTCAAATTTGTTGATAGGAATGTAGACATCTGTAGGCACAATGGAATTCCTCAAAAACTGAAAAGAAATTATGACCCAGCCATCCCACTCCTAAGTATGCATAACCTATAACCTTTGATTTACATACCAGAGCTATTTGCACACCTTGTGCTATTCACAATAGCCAGGAAAAGAACCCAACTTAAGATACCCATCAACAAATGAATGAAGGCAAAGTGGGAAGCAAAAGAACTCATGACCAAGTTGATTTTTTTTTTTTTTTTTTTTTTGAGACAGGGTTTCTCTATGCAACTCTGGCTGTCCTGGACTTGACTTGTAAACCAGGCTGGCCTCTGCCTCCCAGAGTGCTGGGATTACACATGTGCACCACTTTTTTCACGACAGGGTTTGTATGGCTGTCCTACACTCACTTTGTAGACCAGGCTGGGCTCAAACTCAGAGATCTACCATCTGGCCTCCCAAATGCTGGAATAAAGGTGTGCTCCACCATCTAAATGTAGATTTTTAATAATAATTTTTTAAAAAACCCTTTTGATAGTGACCATTTAGCTTCAATCCTACTTTACCTAAAAATGTAAAACACAAGTAAAATACCAAATTTATGATAAATAACCTCAAAGGATTACATAAATGCATTCCTATAAACATAAAACCTTTGAATAATATCTTTGTCAGTTATGAAACTTTAATAACTTCATTTTTCATTCTGAAATACAATAATTAACTAATATCTACCAAAACCAACCAAACAAACAAAAAGTAATAAGTAAGGAAAAATACTTTTTGTTACTTAGCAAAGAAAGCTCTGATTATAGGATTTAAGAAGTCAGTAAAAGGGCTGGAGCGATGGCTCTGTGGTTAAGAGCACTAGCTGCTCTTCCAGAGGACCCAGTTTCAATTCCCAGCACCCACATGGCAGCTCACAACTGTCTATAACCCTGTTCCAGAGGATCTGACATCCTCACAGACATACATACAGCCAAAACACCAATGTACATTAAATAAAAATAAATAATTTTTTTAAAGTCAGTAAAAATATTATTAAAGGTTTAGGTCACGATGACAAAATTAGTCACTTTGTCATTTTGTATTTTTAATCAACAAAAGAAAGGAATGGGAAATAAGCTTTCAGCCTCATAAATAACATTTTTCTGTTTGTTTTTTTTTCCCTTGGTTTTTCAAGACACAATTTCTCTGTGTAGCCCTGACTGTCCTGGAGCTTTCACTATAGACCAGGCTGGCTCAAACTCGGGAAATCTGCCTGCCTCTCCCTCAAATGCTGGGATTAAAGGCATGTGTACCACCACTGCCTGCCAAATTTACTATTTCTTTTTCCCCAAGACCCGCTATTAGCTCTGTGTAGCCTTGGCTGTCCTGGACTCCCTTTGCCAAACAGGCTGCCTCAAACTTTCAGAAATCTGCCTGCCTCTGCCTCCCCAAATGCTGGGATTACAGGCCTGTGCCACCACGCCCCACTAACACTTTTTCTAATGCAATATGATGTAAACCAACTTTCTACCAAAATCCTCCATAGGATTGTCAAAATTGTCAAAATTTTTCAAGTATCTATAGTAAATGAACTAAATACAGTATGTCAAGTTTTGGCTCAAACCCAAATCTATAGAGTATTTCACCTTCTACTGGATAAGGAAAGGAATTAAAATGGCAGAAGTACTTAATAGTAACAAAAGGTGGGTTCCAAATGCAATTAAGATTAGAAAAGAAAAATGCCACTAGGGAAACAATTAAAATGTTTTCTTTTAACAGTCACTAAGTGCTTTGTTTGGGTTACACATTCATAAGCAAAAATCTGCCTGCATTAAATCCAGAGTGTACATGGAAGTTTGTTCCCAAGAGGTGTATGCAACCACTGTGGTTTGGTTCCTATTTTCCAAAACTCCGGAACAGCTAAGGCCTCCTCCCGTCTAGAAACTAAAGCATTCCTGGCTGGCAGTCCTTACTTGCACATGTTAACACACTTTCCTGACTTTGATTCTCAACCCAAGGAGGTAATCCACCCACCAATCCCAAGAGTTATAACCAAATATTAACAACTTACTTTCTTTAAAACAAAAATAAACACAAGAACGTGACCCAACAGATGGCTCAGCGGTTAAAGCAGCTACTGCAACCCAAGCTCAAGCAAGAATTACTTGGAAGAGCGTTCTCCCGCAAACTGTCCACTGACCTACACGAGCGGATGCGAGCAAGCGCGTGCACGTAAACACACACACACACACACACACACACACACACGTGTGTGTGTGTGTGTCTGTGTACTCGTCTTTATTAAAACAAAACAAAAAGGCACAGGAAGTCTAGAACAGGTGTGATGCCCCACACCTGCAATCCCATCACTCGGGAAGTAGAAGCAGGAGGATCAAAGAGTTAAGGCCTGGTCAGGTTCAGAGCAAGTTAGTGGCAGCCTGGGTTATAGCCAAATCTAGTGGGGCTCAGGCTCGTCATCCCTTAAATTGGGAGAATGAGACAGGATGATTACCGATGAGTTCGAAACTTAGGCTACATAGTGAGTTTTCTACGGCAGCCTGTCTATCAAAAGGAAAAAAAAAAAATCAAATCAAACCAAAACAAACAAAAAAGGACCGCTAGCCTAGCCAGGTAGCGAGCTCTTGTAATCTCTTGCTTGTGCCTGGCAGGTGGAAGACTGGAAATTCGAGGCCAACATAGGCAATACAACTAGACCAGTTTCAAAGAAATGGGGAAAAGGAGAAAAGGAAACCAGAGACCCTTTTTAATACCATAAACATCTAGTTGCCAGGAGGGCTTTTGCCCCCCACATATTGAGACCAGTGTTTAATTTCCAGACGGAAATGGAGACTTACTGCTTAATGGGACATTTGTAAGGAGCCAGCTAGGAATGAAACTCGTGCAAAAGAGCAAGCCTCTGCCTTTCTCCCCGCCCCCGACATGGACCTCAAGTTTAGAAAGCACCCAGCCTCAATCTCCAGCTGTTTCCCCGGATTCCCAGGAACTTCTCCAGCCCCCTCCTGGGCAGCCCTCAAAGCCGCACTCCATTCCACTCCCCTCCCGTCCCAACGCGCTTCCTTCCTCCGAACTTCGCGTCTCTGCGGCCGGCCTGGCAGTCTCGGCTGGGCCTACGCTGCCTCACGGCCCCCTCCGCACAGCCCCTCCGCCGGGACCCCCCACCAGCCGCGGCCGACCGTGCGGACGTCCGTTCTCCTCTCTCCCGCGACCTGTCCCACTCCGGACCCCCGAAGCACGCAACGGCCGGGCCCGAAAATGGCGGAGCGCGGCCGCCGGCGGCGCTTACAGGCCCCGCCGCGCACTCACCGTGGTGGGCCAGGAGGAGCTCCCAACCGCGAGCGCGGCGACCCTCGGCGCCGCAGGGAACGCCTCTACGGTCTGGTCCTCTTCCCTTCTCCCCACTCTCAATTCCTCTCCTTCAAAGATGCAGCCGCCATCTTCCCCGAGGAGCCACTGAGCGTACGCCTGTGCGTCATCGCGGCCTCACGGCGCTACGTCACGCGCTCCTATGCCGCAGGTCTACCGGGGGCTTAAGTAGAGCATGCGCGCAGGTGAGGGGTGGAGACTAGATCTCTGGCGCCCAAAGGTTTGCGTTTGTCTTGGCGGCTGTACGAAGTATCCTAACCCCGGGGCCTTTCGCCTTACCGACTTTCTTCACCTTGTGAGCTATCCTGGATGCTCTCAAAACATCTCATTTTACAAAACTAAATAAGACGCTCGTTTAAGCCGGGCTTGACGGCTGATGCTTGTAACCGGAGCATTTAAGAGGCTGCGACAGGAGGATTACCAGGAATTCAGGGCCTTTCTCCAAAAACCAGAGGAGCCTGCTTCTCACAGGCTCCTGCTTAATCGGTAAAGGTGTTGAGGTCGGCCTAGCCTGACTGCCTTAGCTTGACCCTCGGTCCTACATGGTGGGAAACAAACAGATTCTCCCCTGACAACTGGCAACCTTGGTGTGCACATATACAAAAAATATTATAATTAATAGAAAGGCATATAGGTGTTGCTCGTTTGGTCAAGTGTTTGCCTAGCATAAAATCCCAGGGTTCTCTTTAGGACTGCATAAACTGGATGTGACAGCCTATCAAGTGGGAGCAGGAGGGTCAGAAGTTCAAAGACATCCTTGAATACACAAATTCAAAGTCTTAGAAAAAAACTAACCTTATCCACAAAAAGAAACATAGAAACCAAAGAAAAATAACTCTACAAGGTAATTTTGTAAAACGGGTGTGCCACATTGTGCCCTAACCATTGCTGGCGGTAGCAGCGCACAGGCCTAGATGGCCTGGGTCTTATTCCTAATTCAAGTGAGCACAGCACTTGACTGTAAGTCTGTGTTACTTGGTGAATGTAATGAAAGCACGTAGGGGCTGGAGAGATGACTCAGAGGTTTGGAGTACATAATGTTCTTGCAAAGGACTTGAGTCTCCCTACTGTAGCCCTGACTGGCCTGGGCTCAATATGCCAGCTTGGCCTCAAACTCAGATAGCCACGTGCCTCTCAAGTGCTGAAATTAAAGATACACTCTGCCATATCCACCCTTAAATGGTTTTGTGTGGTGAAAAAGAATATATATATGCAGAAAACAATTGAGGAAGACACCTTTTACCTTTAGCCTCTAGACACACATATACACACAAATACACACAGACTGAAAACAGGACAGAAACTGTAAGCACTGCAAAGCTCTACAAAAAGTCTGCATTAGTCAAAGTCACTTTTAAATAATGAAATTGCTTCCTAACTGTCCTCCCCTACTTGTCCTTTTCAGTCTTGCCCTGGATAGATGACATGTCCAACTGGAATCATTTGGGAAGACAGAACCTCCGCTGAAAAAATGCCCCCACCAGACTGGCCAATAGGCAAGCTTGTGGTACTTTCTTGATTGACTGATGGCGAAGGGCCCAGCTGGCTGTGGGCAGTACCAACAGCGGCTGTGGTCCTGCGTGCAAAAACAGGCTAAGCAAGCTTTGAAGAACAAGCCAGTAAGTAGCACTCTTCTCTGGTTTCTGTATCACTTCCTTTCTCCAGGTTCCTGCCTTGGATTCCTGCTCTGACTTCTCTCAGGGCATGAGGGATTGTAATCTGGAAATGTAAGCAAAATAAATCCTTTCTTCCTCAAATTTCTTTTGGATATGGCATTTTACCACAGCATTAGAAACCCTAAGACACTATGGTTCTGAGGCATTGGAGTCCTTGACACAGCTTTGCTTGTCAATAACACATATTCACTAAGGACTTTATCTGCTCCCCATAGCAGATAAACCAGGCATGCTGGGATGTGCCCATATACAGCACCTGGGACACAAGAGACGGAAGAGGCATTCAAGACAATCCTTGGCTACTGGGCAGTTGGAGGCTATCATTGGCTACAAGAGGTTAGGTGCTCCCTTGGATTCTGAATCTAGGTGCAAAGACAGCCTGACACATTCCTCAGTTGGCAGATGTGTGAAAATAAGGAGCAATCAGAAGCCAACAGGCTATGGTATATGGACAGCCATGAAAGAGTGATACAGGTGAAAGCTACAAAGAACCTGTGCACATCTCCTGAATGCCCGTTTTCAGCTGTTTCTGCAACCGTACATGACCCAAGGTGTAGAAGTTATTTAAGTGAATTCAGTGGTCACCTTTACAAAATACGAAGTATATTTCATTTTTAAACTTTCTGTTTGATTGAGGTTTTTTGTTTTTTGTTTGTTTGTTTGAGACAGGGTTTCTTGGTGTAGCCCTGGCTGTCCTGGAACTCACTTTGTATACCAGGCTGGCCTCAAGCTCAAGAGATCTACCTGCCTCTGCCTTTGCACCACTGTGCTGCAGCCTTAATTTTTGAATTCTTAAGGATTTTGATTTGAATTGTGTGTGTGGGTGTCTGTATGGATGTTCACACACATGAATGCAGGTGTCCTTGGAAGCCGTAAGTGTCAGATCCCCCAGAGTTGTAATCACGTGATAAGCCACCCAACAAGAGTCCTCAGAACTGACCTGGGGTCCTCTACAAGAACAGTATGCACTCTCAACTACTGAGCCATCTCTGTAGTCCTTTGTTTTTAAAATTTAAAGTAGTATTTATTGTGTGTGTTTGTGTGTCATTGCAATCAAGATGGAGCAGAGGGGCCAAAACTGCCCCTGAAACTAGCAGCTGAACTTGGTAATATGTAAGCATCTCCCACATGAAGGCCTGAAGGGTGTAGGAAGAGCAGCCAAGACTTGGTATCATAGCAAGGGTAGAGTCCTTGCAATAGGCAGGCCATTGGTAAGGGTGCAGCCTCCTTAATGTGAAGCCCAGTACTGAAGGGCTCAGGCAACTGGTGAAGGTGTAACCTCAATTGCAGTAAACATTCCAGCATACTAGTGATACCAATTCCGTGGAATAAACAAGAGCAGCAGCAAGTGTGGTGGAAGGGAGTTGGCCAGGACAAGCTATGTGGTCTGTGGAAGGTAAAATGGTAGAGTTGGAGCTTCACAAGGCCTTTGCAGCCCAGACTAGGAGTGAATCCCAGGAAGAGGAAGTTATAGGTGCTCTGAGTTGCCATGTGAGTGCTGGGAATCTAATTCAGGTCCAGTACTTGCAAGATGAGCAAGCAAGTGCTCTTAGCCACTCTGCCATCTCTCCAACCCCACATCCTCTGCAAGAACAAAAAATGCTATTAGTCAATCATGGTGGTGCACACCATTAACCCCAGCACTCAGGAGGCAGAGGCAGGTGCATCTCTGTGATTTCGAAGCCAGCTTTGTCTACAAAGCAAGTCCTGAACAGCCAGAGCTCTGTTATACAGAGAAACCCTGTCTCAACAAAACAAAACAAAGTTATTAGCTGAGTCTTCTCTAAAGCCCCAACTGATGGGCTTTTATTTATTTGCTTATTTGGTTTGGTTTGGGAGGCCAGTGGTTTGAGGTAAAATCACTCTGTAACCTTAACAGCCCTGGAGCTCACTTTGTAAACCAGGCAGGCCTTGAACTCACAGAGATCTGCTTGTCTCTGCCTCCCAAGTGCTGGGAATAAAGGTGTGAGCAATGCCCAGCACTGAACTGTATTTATATTGTGATAATAATATGAACATGATATTTAGTATAAAAAAGGAGTGGTTATTAGATTTTTTAAAGTATTTACTGGTTTTGTTGTTTCTTTGAGCCAGGGTCTACGTATTTCTGGCTCTCTTGAAACTATGTAGAATCACCTGTCATCAAACCCACAGAGATCTGTCTGCCACTAGATCCCAAGTTCTGGAATTAAAGGTATTAAAGTCCTTTGTTTTATGTGTAGGTATTTTTCCTGCATAAACTTGCATGCAGTGCCCACAGAGACCTGAAACTGGAGTTCAAATGGTTAGCAGTCACCGGATGGGTGCTGGGAATCAAACACTGATCCCCGGGAAGCAGCTGGTGTTAACTGTTGAGCCATCTCTCCAACTCAAGTTATTAGTTTATGTGTCTCACTGACAAATTCTGCTATTTACTTGTTTTTTGTCAACTTCACACAAATTAGTCATCTAAAAAGGAATCACAATTGAAAAGAATGACCTATGGGCAAGTCTCTGGGGGCCTTTTCGTGATTGATGGTAGTGCCACACCTGGGCAGGATGTCCTAGGTTATGTAAAAGCAAGCTGGGTGCAAGCAAGCCAGTGAGCAGTGTTCTTCCATGGCTCCGCTTCAGCTCCTGCCTCCTGATTTCTCTCAGTCGTATTTTAGTCTGAGACCTGGGATGGGTAAATCGAATAAACCCTGCCCTACCACGTAATGATTAATATTTTATCAAAGCCACTAAAACCTAAATTAGGACAGCTAGCCTTCAGGAAGCCCTGAATTGGGTTTGAGCCTGGACATATAAACAAGATATGGTAATGCGAGTCTGTAACGCAGTAGGTGGAGGCTAGACAGTCAGTTCAGTCAGCCTTGACTATGAACACAGAATGTGGAGACTCGGACTTAAAAAAAAAATTAAAAAGGAAGGGAGATTAATTATACATACTGTTCCAGAGGTTACAATCCACGGTTGACTGCTCTGCAGCAGAACATCATGGTTACAGAAGCAGGTGCCGGAAAAAGCTGCTTAATTCATGATGTTCAGGAAGCAAAGAGAAAGACAGCAGGAGGAAGGAACCAAGGCTGACACCTAAGGGCATACCTCCAATAGCCTACTCCCTTCACTTAGGTTCTGCCTCTCATCAGTACTCATCACATTTGATAGCATATGAAGTCATCATGATACTTTGAGCATTGCTACACTAGGAACCAAGGCACACATAAGATCCCTACAGGGCTCCTATTTCAGATGCAAATCATTACCTCCCTTTGTACTATTTTTAGTGGCGGGTACTTTTGAAGGCAGGGTTTCACTTTGTAGCCCTGGTACACCTGGAACACACAGAAATCCACCTGCCTCTGCTTTCCAAGTGCGGCCTTTGTGCCTTTATTAGTCATCTTACACAGCTTCAGATAAGGAGCCATACAGCTTTCCAGGCTATCTGACCATATTATTCTTTTATTTATCCTCTCACTGGGTGGGAAGATGGAGGTGTTAGTTTTTGAGACAGGGTCTCATGTAGCCCAGGCTTGCCATTATATTTTTTATTTTTGGTTTTTTTCGAGACAAGCTTTCTGTGTAAACCTGGCTGCCCTGGCACTCACTTTGTAGACCAGGCTAGGCTTGAATACAGAGATCCACCTGCCTCTGCTCCCGAGTGCTGGGATTAAAGGCATGTCTTTAATTTGCTATGTAGCTGAGGATGCCTGAGCACCTGATCCTTTTGCACCTGCATCCCAAGTACTGAGATTACAAGCTTCACGAATGACTATTTCATGGCTGGCAAACATTTATCTAGTGTGACAGAGACCCTGGGTTCAACTCCAATACTACATAAAGCCAGGAATGGTGGCACAAACCCATAATCTCAGTATTCTAAAAGCAGAGAAAGAAGGACCAGAAGTTAGAGGTGAGCCTACACCATATCTTAAAAGGGGGGAGGGAAGACTATTTCTTTCATTCATTCATTCATTCATTCATTCATTCATTCATTCATTCATTCTCTCTCTCTCTCTCTGTTTTTCAAGACATGGTTTTTCAAGACATGGCTGTCCTGGCTAGCTTGGTAGACCAGGCTAGCCTTGAACTCAGAGATCCTGCCTATGCCTCCCACAGTGCTGGGATTACAGGTATGTGCCCTGCCATACTCTCTCTTTTTTTTAATTTTTATTTTTATATAGTTTATTCACTTTATATCCCAGTTGTACCCCCTCCCTCCTCCCCTCTCAATTCCACCCTCCCTCCCTCATCTTCTCCCATGGCCCTCTCCAAGTCTACTGATAAGGAGGTCCTCCTCCCCTTCCATCTGACCCTAGCTTATCTGGTCTCATCAGAACTGGCTGCATTGTTCTCCTCTGTGGCCTGGCAAGGCTGCTCTCCCCTCAGGGGGAGGTGATCAAAGAGCAGGCCACTAAATTCATGTCAGAGACAGTCCCTGTTCCCATTACAATGGAACCCACTTGGGCACTGAACTGCCATGGGCTACATCTGTGCAGGGGTTCTAGGTTATCTCCATGAATGGTCCTTGGTTGGAGTATCAGTCTGAAAAAAGACCCCTGGACCCAGATATTTTGGTTCTGATCTCTCCTTGTGGAGTTCCTGCCATACTCTCCTATCACACCATTCTGGCAATGATCTTATTATTGTAACAGCACCATAAACATCATGAAATGTTTGGCCAAGTATATTCTTTTATAATTGCGACACTCAGGAAGCAGGCAGTTTGCTGTTAATTCAGGCCAGCGTGGGTACAGAGTGAGACCTTATCTCAAAACAAAACAAAACAAAACAAAACACCCAAAAATCAGCCAGCTGTTGTGGCATATGTCTATAATCCCAGCACTATCTCTGTAAACTCAAGGCCAGCCTGGTCTACACAGTGAGTTCCAGAATAGCCAGAGCTACATACATAGTGAGGCCCTATCTCAAAACAAAAACAAAAAACAAAACAAAACAAAAGGTGTGTTCTATGCCCAAATTTGGGCCAACAAGATGACTCAACAAGGTGCTTGCCACCAAGCCTGATACCCCAGGAGTTGTGGTTAAGGAGAGAACCTCTTTCCAGTAGTTGTCCTCTCACCTCCACACATTCATACCTACTCACCCACACATTCGTAACACAAAATGTTTACTATGACTCACTGTGTAGACCAGGCTGGCCTCAGAACTGAGAGATCCACCTGCCTCTGTCTCTGGAGTGCTGGGATTAAAGGCCTGTGCCACTACCACCCAGCTAAATACAAAGTATTCTTTGGATGGATAGTCCAGTGGTGGCCACGATACGTAAATAAGCCTTGTAACACTCGTATTGTCATATAAGGGCTCCATCTATCTATTGTTTATGCCACACACCCTGCCTACCTCCCTTGCAGTCTTTCCTGCTCCTGTCTAGCTTCCCTTTTGGCCACTGGACCTCATTTCTTTCCAGAACTCCAGAAAGTTAACTTCTCCAAGTTTGCATCATTCTTCTAAGCTGACAAGCACTCTACAGCTCTGCTCCATGGCTGCTGCTTCCTATGGTGTCTTCCATCTCCTCTCTGTATAGTTCCATGCTGACCCAGCTCTCTCTCTTCTTCTGTAGCCACCATTGCATTCTGCATTTTTTTGTAAGCAGGTTCTTTGACTCCACAGGCCTCCTCATCCACCCCTCCAACCTCCGCAGAACACTCTGACCAACTTTGACTCATCCTCCCCAGCACTCATGAAAACACCTGGCTTGTTAAGCCCATCCTGTGGCTGTTTCCTTCAGGCTAGCTATAAGCACCACCACCTTGAATCAGAGCAGCCTGTGATCACTTACAGGACTTCATGAAAGCCTGTTAAGATCTCTATGAAATAAACCGAGAGGCTCACAGGGCTCGCGAGCTCTCTCCTTTCAGGCATTATTTTCCAATTTTTTTTTTTTTTAACTTTTCCTCACTTTTTTCCCCCAGAAGGGTCTCATTATGTAGGCTTATCTATCCTGGATCTCAGCATGTGTAACACCGGGCTGACTTCACACTCAGGGATCTCCCTGCCTCTGCCTCCCTCCAGAGTGCTGGGATTTGAGAGGACACCAGACATACTGAACCTGGTTTCTAGCACTGAGACAGGAGCACAGTCACTCCTTCCACATAGTGAACATAGTGACAGTAGACTACCTGTCACTAAGTATCAAACCAGGGATTTGCATTAACTATCTCATGAGGAGACCTCAGTGTTTAAGTCTTCAAATCTGGCCTATGAAGGAGAGGTCTTGATTGGAAGGAGACAATATAAACTCTTCGCGGCCATTTCACATATACATTCTTCAAGTCAGCCCCTCGCCCCCAAGCTGAAGTAAATCTACCACAAGGCTAAGGACCCAGGGGTAACTGCTTCCCACAGTGTGCTTCCTTCCTGTCTCCAGGTTATGTACAGTAATGTCAAAGTTCTTTCAGTCAACTGCGCTTCTCATGTTTTAAACATGTCAAGCTGACTGGGGGACTGGCTCAGTGAGTAAGAGCACTTGCTGTGAAAGCACGGAGATGTGAATCTGTATCCTCAGAACTAAAGTTAGTGAAGACTGACATGCTGCACCTGTACATGCCTGGAACTCCAGTGATGGCGAGGACAACGAGAGACTGGAGACAGGATTGTTGGAGTTTTTGTCATCCAGTCTAGTTCTAGGTTCTGTGAGAGAGACCCCATCTCAATGGACAGAACTATGGGCATACATCCATTGTCCTCTGCTAGCCTCCTTACACTGATGGGCGCACTTGTACATACATATGATAGAACACACAGACATAAGCCAAAGGAATTCAGAGCTAGAATGTTACTCACTGTTACCGCACTTGTCTAGCATATGCAAGGCTTTGGATCTGGTCTCTTAAATTGCAAAGATGAATCCATAAATAAAATAAAAATAAACTAGGGACCAGAAAGATGGTCCAGTGGTTAAAGGCACATGCCACCAGGGCTGACAGCTTGAATTCAAACCTGAAAAACCACACAATAGACAGAACTGACTCCTGCAAGTTATCCTTTGACCTCCACACACATCATGGATCATAAACAAATAATACAATCCTTTAAAAAAAATCACATAATGGCAATGTTCTGGTTTATCTCTCCTTTGGCAAATAGGTAAGAACATTCTTCCTCTGTACAAGTTTTTAATATAACAGCTTCAAAAAATACAAAATACTGATTTTTTTGAAATATGCATCAATCAAAAATATAATTGAAATGTCAAGAACAAAAAAAAATAATAACATGGAGCCCAAGAAACCACAGTAGGAGTTAGTCAACACATGCTTTACATGTCTACCCCACTGGTTCAAGATTGCAGCATGCTTGACCACAGCAGCCATTACAAGGCTGCAAGAAGAAGACTCAGTAATTCTGATCTGGTAGTCACTATGGAGACAGAAACCTAGACCATCGCCACGCCAGCCTTTCCTCACACCTGTAATCCCAGCACTTGGGAGGCTGAGGCAGAACTGTCATGACTTTGAGAACCACAGAGAAGCCCCGGCGATTGTGCAGCAGTGTCCCGTGAGGCTGACACAGGCTTGGGAACCTGGTGCTGTTCCGGAGCAGTCTCAAAAGCAGAGAATGTCTGGTGATTAGTACTGGAAGCTGCGCTTGGTCTGGATATCATCGAGAATCTGCTGCAGTTCCTCATCTTCAAAACGACCTTCCAGGCTACAGGAAGACCAATAAACAAATGTGACGTAGCAACGGCAAGTTTCCCACAGTGTTTTTCACAGACGGTTCATCTCTGGGGTCAGCTCACTTAGCTCTACCACCTATAAGTTTAAACTGAATTTCTTTTTCACCTTCCCTTATAGAAGCACTGAAAAGTTGCAATATATAAGATATTTTAAATAATTTATTTAACTTTATTTTATGTGCATTCGTGTGAAGGTGTCAGATCCCAAAACAAACAAACAAACAAACAAACAAACCTCAAACTCTTATTCACCAGTAGTGATAGCTGACATCTGTAATCCCAGCTCTTGGCTGGTGGAAGCAGGACAATCTAGAGCTCAAGGAAAGCCTTGGCTATCTGAGATTACCACCAACAAACAACAAAACCAACCTCCAAATCATAGCTAAAACACCATAAAATTGTATTTTTATTCAGTGCTGGCATGTCATTAACCCAAATGTTAAATTTATACAGCTTTTATATCTAGCAATTTGACCTGGAGAAATCTGTATAAAACAGACAAAACTTATCTAGTACTAACCTTGGAATGAGAGCTTTGGACTCTTCAGCAGTCTCTGGGCAAAGATTGGCTAAACAGGCCAACTCAAACTTATGTAGCTTTTTCTGGAGAAGCAAGCTGATTTCAGGGGAAAATAAAAATACAGAAAGACAAGAGAGAGTGAGTGAAACAAGAGCCATAATAGGGAGAAACAAGCATCATCAAAATATATACCTGTATAAAAATGTCATATGGCGCCCATGATTATGTACAGTTAACATACACTAATAAAAAAACAAAATTTACATTCTTACTCAGTGCTGGTCAAATCTTAAACATGGATCAACAGCAAAGAGAAGATCAAATGCAGTTGAGAAAAACTTTTTACAGTCTTTGAACATGCTCATGTGGGCAACAGAATCCCCCTTTGAAATCACTTCCTGTTCCTAATTCCCGAAAAACAAGTTCCAGGAAAAAACAGAAAACAACAACAACAAAAACCCACAGCAGTCAGGGCCAAGAAGACTGACGAGAAGGAAGCAGGGTAAAGAGGTATCTGCTGGGTTGGAGAAATGGTGCAGTGAGTGGTTAAGGGCTGCTTTTTCAGAGGCTAATTAATTCCCACATGGAGGCTCACAACAGTCTGAAATTCCGAGAACCCTCTCTGGCCTCCATGTGTACTGGGCACTTGTGTGGTGGACAGGCAAAACACCCACACACATAAAATAAAAATAAACTTAATAAATATAAAAAAAAAAAAAAAAACTTCCTCCAGGAAGTGACTATAACTCTTTGCTCTTCCTGCTACCTTTGATAAGTCAATGTCAAACACAGGGATCTGATTGTCAGTCTATTAAGTTGTTGGTATGGAAGTACCTGTCCTCTAACTTTGAAAATAAGTACAACAGACTTTGGTTTGTGCAAATCTGTGTATAAACTGTATCTTCAGGATCTTCCTAATCTACACTATAAAATAGGCTTACTAGAATAAGTTTGGTTTCAGAATGATGTATTAAGAACTTAGATGTATCTCTTGCTCCTCTTGCTCCCTCTGGCCTCTCTTGCCGTCTCGCCCTCTCCCCTTTCTCTTTCGGAGTGCTCCCTCTCTCTTTCTCCCCATCATGTCCTGTTCTCCCTTCTCTCTCTCTCTTCATCTCCATCTAATAAACCTCTTTCATATAAATATATAAAGAACTTAGATGTGGGGGACTGGAGAGATGGCTCAGCAGTAAGAGCACTTCCAATCCTCAGAAGGCTGAAGTTTGGTTCCTAGAACCCATATTAGGTAGCTCACATATGTCTTCAACGTCTCTTCTGCCCTCTGCTAGTGCTGGCACTGAATGCATATGGTGCAATACATACAAGCTCATACATACATATAAACAAAACTTAAAATAAAATTAAAAAAAAGTTTGCCATACCTGGTGATACATTCAAGTTCACCGCAGCCTGGCTTGCACAGCAAGTTTCACAATAAGTAAAGCCGCAAAGTAGAATCTGTCTCAATAGTACTACTACTACTACTACTAATAATAATAAGTTTTAAAAGACCGGTGTGGTGTAGATACCTTTAATCTTGAAGGAGGAGGATATCTATAAGTTAGAAGACAGCCTGGTCTAATAGTTCTAGAACATCCAGAGCTAGATAGTGAGACTGCCTCAAAAAAGTTATACATACAGCCAAGGCTACACAAAGGAACACTGGCTCACGCCTGTAACCTCAGCACCTGGGAGGCAGAGGCTGGTGGAT
The DNA here is from genome assembly GCF_907164565.1 of Psammomys obesus. NCBI lineage: Eukaryota > Metazoa > Chordata > Mammalia > Rodentia > Muridae > Psammomys > Psammomys obesus. The sequence goes on from NW_026596069.1 coordinate 4,534,722, forward strand.
CTATGTGAGTTCGAGGACAGCCTGGTCTACAAGCTACTCCAGGACAGTCAAGGCTACAGAGAGAAACCCTGTCATGAAAACAAACAAAAAAAATTAAATGAATGTTTGTCCTTAAAAGCAAATGTTAATGAGGACTTATTTTTATTTTTGGAGACAGGTTCTATGTTGTCCTGGAACTTGCTATGTAAAGCAGTCTGGACTTAAAAAACTCAGAAATTCTCCTGTCTCTGCCTCAATAATTCTGGGATTAAAGGCATGTGCCACAAAACTGGCTAGGTTTTTTTGTGTGTGTGTATTTTTAATGTTTATGTGTGTGTGTGATTTATTTATTTAACCATTTGTGTTTGTGTGTGTGGTGTGTGTGTGTGTGTGTGTGTGTGTGTGTGTGTGTGTGTGTGTGTAAGCATACATGTTTAGAGGGCAACTTTTGGGAATTTCATTCTCAGAGCTTCTGAGTGCACATGGCTTTCTACAGGTCGTAAGCACAGGTGGTAAGCTTACACAGAAAGAACTTGTTTTGTTCTATTTTCTTGACACAGAGTTTCTCTGCGTAGCTCTGGCTATCCTGGAACTCTATAGATGAGGTGGAACTCAGAGATTTGTTTGCCTCTGCCTTGTCAATACTGGGATTAAAAGGGTGCCCACACCACATCCCAGCTAGAAAGCACTTTTTACCCACTGGCTCCATTTTCTCTTGTGTTTTTAAAACAGAGTCTCATGTAGTCAAGGCTGGCTTTAAACCCATTTTGCAGCTAAGGATGACCTTAAACTCCTTGACCCTACAGCCTCTACCTTTCATGAGGGTCTATAATAAAACTTTGTTTTACAGGGCTGGAGATCTGGTTCAGCAGTTAAAGAGCACTGTTCTTTCTAAGGATCTGGATTTTGAGTCTCGGCACTTACATAGTGGCTTCAACTGTCTGTAATTCCAGTCCTGGGAATCTGACACCCTCTTCTGGCCTCTGTGGACATTGCACACATATGGAATACTGACATACAAGCAGGCAAAACACTTATAAGACATACATAAGTAAATTTTGTTTTTGGACTTTTTAGTACTCACCTACGAACGCTGGCAATCGTCTCTCTGTTTTTGAATCGACTAAAACGGGCTGTATAGTTTAGGGTCTTCATGAAGACCTCGGAAAGTTCCTGCTCATCCTCTGCACTTTCATTCTGTTGCTTTCGATGCTCCAGAAGCATGTGAACTTCAGAGTTTAGGAGTGTCTCAGCCGTCTCAAATTCTGTGAGAAGAATAAGTGTGAACTGAAAATACTCTTTTATGTGGGTCAGAGAGTGGCATGGGGAAGGGAACCTGTTTTTCTAAGGTCCAGCTTAGTATTACTTTCTTATGGATGTTAATGAACTATTCTTTTGGTGTTGAACCTAAAGATTCATTGTCAAAGCCCAGCTACATGAGTGTTTTCCTAGAAGATTTATAATTTTGCATTTAGATCTCTGGTTCATTTGAGTTAATTTTGTCAATTGTTTCCTGTATTCAGAAGACCAGAAGAAGGGAATCCAGAATCCCTGATAATACAATATCTAAGGGAAAGGTGATCAGAATATTCATCTGTACAGAAAACTGCATTGTATTTGAATCTTTCACCCTGCATACATAAAAACTGAATCAACCTAATAAATTTTCTTTCTCTTAAAAATGAAAGAAATTAGTCTTTTAAAAAGCATGCCTTTCCAACACTTGGGAGGCAGAGGCAGGTGGATCTCTGAGTTTGAGGCCAGCCTGATCTATAGATTGAGTTCCAGGACAGCCAGGGCTACACAGAGAAACCCTGTCTCCAAAACCAAAAAGAAAAAAGAAAAAAAGCACCTGGGAGACAGAGGTGCAAGACGATCTCTCAGTCTGAGGCCAATCTGGTCTATATTAGTGAGCTACAGGACAGCCAGAAATATAGAGACTCAAACACACACACACACACACTAAAAAGCAAAACCTGGAAGGCTGGAGAAATGAGCATGTACTACTCTTGCAAAAGAAGTTCAATTCCCAGCACCCACATCAGACACCTCATAGCACCTCTGGCCTCCTCCGGCACCTGCACACACATAATCAAAATAAAAGACAATCTTAAAACAGTAACATGGGGGCTGAAGAGACTGTTCAGCACTTAAGAGCACTGGCTGATCTTGCAGAGATCAGAGTTCTCTTCTAAGAACCCACAAGCTGGCTCACAATCATCTTTAAGTCCAATTACAGGAGATCCAGCACCTACTTCTAGCTCCTATAGGCACCAGAATGCATACAGACATACATGCAGGTAAAATATCCTGATAAAATTCTAAAGAGAGAGAAATTCTCCATCCCAATTTTAAAAATACACAAAAGACAACATCATTTCCTGGGGCCGGGCAGATAATTAAGTGAATGATGTACTTGCCATTCAAGTTTGAGGAGCAGAGCTGGGATCCTTAGAACCCACAAAATAGACATAGTGGGCAAGCTGACTTATCTAAGACTAGCAGGACTAATGAGCTCCAGGTTCAGCAAGAGATTTTGCCTTAATGTGTAGAAAATCACCAAGAAATTTACTCAATCTCAAGTCCAGGCCATTATAAGTACTTGTATAAGATGTGCCCACACATATGTACAAACCAAACATGCACATGCACACATACACACACTGAGAATGTAGCTAAGTGGGTAGAATGTTTTCCCAGTATGCAAAAAGCAATAAATCCCATCCATAACACTATATAAACTGAGCACATGCCTGTAATCCCAGCACTTTGGAGGCAGAGACAGGAGGATCGCTGCATGTTTGATGCCAGCCTGGTCTACACAGAGAATTCCAGGCTAGCCAGTGCCGAATGAGGCTCCATCTCAAAAACTGGAGATGGAGGAGCAGGGCTGTCGGCTGTACAGATAGATACTTGAGAGGGTTTGCTGTTTTTGTTTTTTAAGATTTATTTATTATGTATATAATGTTCTGTCTGCATGTACAGATGCATACCAGAAAAGGGCACCAGATCTCATTATAGACAGCTGTGAGCCTCCGTGTCGTTGCTAGGACCTCTGAAAGAACAGCCAGTGCTCTTAACCTCTGAGGCAGCTCTCCAGCCCAGGGTTTGCAGTTCTTGCAGAAAACCCAAGTCAGTTCCCAGGAGCTCCAGGGAATGTGATACCTTTGGCTTCCACAAGTACCTGTATGCACATACTCATACACACAATTATTTCATGTTTTTTGAGACAGGGTTTCTGGCTGACCCGGAATTCACTCTGTAGCCCAGGCTGACCTCTGTTGGGATCAAAGCTGTGTGCCTCCACTGCCTGGTTTGTTGTTACATCTTTATTTACTATTTCTTTTATTTTTGAGATAATAATATAATTACATCCATTTCCCCCTCCCTTTTTCCCTCTAAACAAGTAGTTCTTAACGTTCCTAATGCTGCGACCCTTTAATACAGTTCCTTGTGTTGTGACCAACCATAAAATTATTTTTGTAACTACCTCACAACTGTAATTTTGCCACTGTTATAAACCATAATGTAAATATCTGATGTGCAGGATATCTGATATTTGAACCCTGTGGGAGGATTCTTCAGCCCCCAAAGGGGTAGAGACCCATAGGTTGAGAACCACTGCTCTATACCATCCTAAAACCCTCCTTATTCTATCTTTTCATTAATTGTTGTTACATGCACATATTTGTGTAGTGTGTGTGTGTATTTCTAAATATAAACTGCTCAATCTGTATAACATTAGTTATACATGTATGTATGCATGTATGTATGTTTTCAGGGCACAAATGTTTTCAGGGCTAACTATTTGGTATCCGATAACCAACTGGTGTGCTTTTCTCTGGAAAAGGTAATTTTTCCCTCACTCTTAGCATTCCTTAGTAGATGGCTCTGTGGTTAAGAGCACTGGTTGATCCTGCAAACAAACTGTTAAATTCCCAGCAATCACATGGTGGTTCACAACCATCTAGAACTCCAATTCCTGGGGAAACAATTTTTTTCTTCTGAATACTGCAGTACCAGGCATGAATGCGGTGTACATACATAAATGCTTTATTCCCTCAAGACAGGGTCTCTCACTGACCTGGAGCTAGGCTGAAAGTCAGCAGCCCCAGTGATCCTCTATTCTCTGACCACTATAAGGCTTGTTACAAGTGCACATGCCCACACCGGATTTTTTTAAATTACTTATTTATTTTGTTATACACACATACAAGCACCTCCACACATACAATTATTTTGCCTGTGTACATGTGTGTACCACATATGTCACTGGTATCTGGGGAGGCCAGAAGAGGGCACTGGATTCCCTGGAACTGGAGCTATGGATGGTTGTGAGCCACCATGTGGGTGTTGGGAACTGAACCACTGTCCTCTGCAACCAATGCTCTAAATGACAAAGCCATTTCTCCACCCACCCCACCCCTTTAACATGTATAATCCTCCTGTTTGCTTAGCAAGTATTCTTACCTGCTGCGCTAACTCTCCAGCTTCAAACACTGTGCTATAACTTCAGAGAGACCTAAGATCCCTCCCTAATAAACAGCTCTCTTGCTTGCTCGCTCGCTCTCTCTCTCTCTCTCTCTCTCTCTCACACACACACACACACACACACACACAGTGTCTCTCTCACACACACAAAATTATCAGGAAACAAAAGGAAATGAAATAGATTAGGGAATCCTTGTACAAATATTTTAAGAACAAAATTTATTGCTCCTTGTTCCTAAAGAAAAAAAACAACTCATTATTCAATACCTCATCTGATAATTTTTCTGTAGATATTTTGTTACAGATATAAGATTTTATAACAGTGCTCTGTTCAGGGGCTGGGGGTGTAGCTTACATTTAATTCCTGGCACTCCTACACCCAGTGCGTGGCTCCTCTCTATAATCCTAGCACTATGGAAGGAGAGGCAGGAAGATGTGAAGCCATCGTTGCCTATTTATCTAACTGCAGGCCAGTCTGGGCTACCATGAGTCCCTGTCTCAAATCAAAACTCACAAAAGCACAGCATGAGTTTTGAGGTCTTACTGTAATGCCCTGACTAGCCTTGAACTCTTGAGCTCAAACTATTCTCCTACCGCAGGCTTCAAGGAGCAGGAACAGAGTAGTATGCCCAGCTGCTGGCACACATCTATCCAGCAAAAGGAGGCAGCAGCCATCCCAGAGTGGAATCCATCTTGCTTCTAATTGTTCTTCCCAACCTAAAAAGCTACAAGGGCCCAGAGACCAACAGCAATAGCATCTCTGCACAGAGGCTAAGGGCAGGGACCACTTCTGACCTAGAGACCTTGAAATGCTTTTACTAGAACTGCGATGGGACCATAGCTCAGCTTCTGTCAGCTAACAATTTTGAAATAAAGCCTTTGTTCCAGATTTGTCTTTTGCATGCCAGGAAAAGGACATAACTTAAATTCCCCTAAATGTCAAGAGTGATGGCACTTGCCTTTAATTCCAGCACTCATGAGGATGGCACAGGAATACGACAAGTTGGAGGCCAGCCTAGGATACATAACAAGACACCCTCAAAATACAAAACTGACGGGTGTGGTGAAATTAACTAAACCACGCAAGGGCTCACCTGTGCCATGCTGACCAATCCCCCTGGGCTTAACACTTCTCAAGGCTACACCGTGCCAGGCCCGAATGCTCAGGGAGCGGATAATGACTATGACTCAAGGACTCCGTAACCTCGGAGCCGAGCTGTCCTGGGTCCCACCTTTGGGAAAGATGAGCTGGGAGGCGTCTTCTTCTACGTCGCCAGCCCGCGGATCACTTCCACCCGCCGCCATTGCTTTAGGACGCGCCGCCGCCAACACCGCCGGAAACGGAAGCGGTGAAGGCGGGCTAGCCCCGAGGGAAAAGAACCTATCCGGCTCAGGGGCGGGGCCAGGTGGCAGCGGCGGGCCCGAGGAGGCTGAGTGGGCGGGGCGGGGTGTAGGTCAGGCGGGCAGACCCTCTGGGGGAGGCTGCGCGTGAGGAGGGCGCCTGAGGGCGCAGGTCTGGCGGCTCCCGGTCGTTGGAGGGGTTTCTGTACTGCTGGCTTGGAGGTGAACTGTTTCTTTTCTGCAACACGCCCTTGCCGTGGGACCTGGGATGGTCAGTGTGCCATTTCAAGAGAAAAGGATGGAGTGCGGTGCAGGAACGAGCTCAGTGACTGACCCGAGGAATGGCCTTTGATGAAAAGCTGGGTAGGTGACTATAGAAACATACTGAAATGTCTTTCAATGATCTGGTTGTGTTCAGAAATTTTGATTAACTCCGGTGTGGTGATATACCACTGGGCGCGAGGATAAAGAGTTGAAGGAGATCGGTTTTTAGTGGCGCATGCCTTTAATTCCAATATTTAGGAGGCAGAGGCAGGCGGATCTTTGAATTCGAGGCCAGACTTGTCTAAACTGTGATAGTTCCGAGACAGCCAAAGCTATATAGTGAGACCCTGTCTAGAAAAAAAAAAAAAAAAGTTTATACTGTATTTAATAGTTCCAAGCAGGTGAACTCTAATATTGAGCATCCTTTAGCATATTTGTTGAGATTGAATGATGAGTAGAAAGTTATATGAAAAAGGGATGCTATTTTCAACTTAAGAGAAAACAAAAGTTTGTACATTAAGGGAAAAAAAAAAAAATCTCCAGTGCTTGGCTTATTAGTGAACAGTAGTAAACGCTGCTAAATTAATAAAAAAAATCAACTGAAGGGGCTGGAGAGATGGCTCTGTGCTTAACACTTAATGCTTTCAGAGAGCCTGGGTCTGTTTCCTAGCACCTACACTAGCAGGCAGACACATCTGTTGTAAATATATCTTTTGTTCACCTGATGTAATTGTGGGCTCTGAGTCTATTGCCTCTGTCTGCTAATCTAGGCCAAGAGTGTTTTCAGCCTCTGAGACTTACTGCTTAAAAAGCTCACCCTTTCTAACTCTAAATTGGTTGGTTCAACTCAGCTGTTCTGGATCAAAATCCTGGCTTCACTCAGAGTCTGACTGAATTGTTCTGGTTGCTTCTGTCTCCTGGGAATAAAGGTATGTCTGTATCCCAGCCAGATCACACAGACCTAGAATGTCTTTGGATGTGATTTGCCAGAGCGATTAAAATTCCTCTATAACCTGTGACTCCAGCTACAAGGGATCCAAAGCCCTTTCTGGTCTTCTTTGGAACACACACAGCACACACCCTTCACATACACACAGAATAAACCTTCTTAAAAAATAGGTGGAAGTATTTATTACCAGACAGGATTATATATATTTTTTATTAGGGGGGCCATGCATACCATGATGCACAAAGGAGGTTAGAGGATTATTTCGTGGAGTTGTCTCCTTCCACCTTTACATGGGTTCTAGAGATTGAACTCAGGTCATCAAGACTGACCATCAAGTGACTTTACCTGCTTCATGGTCTCACTTGGCCAAGAATAGGTAGTCTTTTGACTTGTAAATAACATCAGTTTTACAAAATTGCTATGTATATTTATAGAAAGAATGTATTGGTTAAAATAAATGGCTATATAGTATTGACAGTGCTTTTTATCATTTCACAGTCAGGGGTTAGGGGCATTCAGCTGTTCTTACAGAGGTCTTGGGTTCAATTCCCACCTACATGGTATCTCACACCATCTATAACTGTAGTCCTGTGGGACCCAATGTCATCTTCTATGTGCAGACACACATGTAGACAAAATACCAAACACATAAATCTTAAAACAAAAACAAACAAACAAAAAACTTCATAACAGATATCCTGGGGCTTATCAGAAGTCCTGTGAAGATATTCAGAACAATAGTTCATGGTTCATACTGCATCTAGGTAGTAGAAATGGGTTTGAGATTCAGTGTATACACACACACACACATACACACACACACAGAGGGAGGAAGGAAGGGACGGAGGGAAGGAAAGAGCAGGAGAGAAGTCACCAGGTATAGAGAGAAAAAGAGTAACAAAACCATAAAGTGACATCACACAGGTATCCTTGTTCACGACATTTTTATTCCAGAAATCATTATAAGCCATCTGTAAGACCATGAAGTTAAAATGATGAGTTAGGTATAAATCTGGCCCTCAATGAACTTGCCAACTGTGGTGCACTATCTGACAAGTGATATAATGGAAAGTCAATGAACATGCTAAGGAAAGATAAAGAGTTTGAATTTTGGAAATGTTTTAAATGTATCTCCTAAAGGTCCATGCATTGGAATTTTGATCCCCTATACTTCTGGGACCTTTAAGAGGTGGGGACTGGAACTGGAAAGATTGTTCAGTCACCAAAGTGCTTGCCTTGCAGGCATGAGGATCCAAATTCCATCTGAGAGACTTTGGGGGATCTAGGTGGACAAGGAAAGAAAAAGCAGTCTCCCTTAGAGTACAGCTTCTTGTTCCTAGAAGACGTTGGAAAGAATGGCAGGAAAGCATGGGGATAGGATGACCCATGGTGGGAATGGGAGATCCTGGGGGCCCTATAAAATACTTAAGCCAGAGTCCATCTAGTAATTCCAAGCCTTCTTCTACTGATAAAGCTATTACTTTCCCCAGGGCTTGGTCTTCTGTCTTTCAGTTCTTTGTTCATATCAGGGAGTGAGCTTGATGGTCCCCTAGATGACCAGCAGCAGCCATGTTATAGATCCTTAGAACCCACATAAAGTGCTCATAATCCCAACATTGGACAGGAAGATGATATTTATAATCCCTAGGGCTCACTGACCAGCCAGCCTAGCCTCATTGTAAACCAAGGAGGGTGAGAGACCTGCATCAAAGGAATTAGATAGCATTCCTGAGTACATTCCTGAGTATGGATGGCATCCAAGGTTATTCTCTGACCTGTACACGTATGCATGTGTACCTGCATACACATGAACACACACACACACACACACACATAGAGACAGAGACAGAAAGAAGGAGAGAGAGAAAGATACTTGCCACCAAGCCTGAGGAAGTTTGATTTCTGATGTACACATGGTGGAAAGAGAAAACTGACTCCCAAAAGTTGTCTTCTGGCCTTCATACATGTACATGGTGTGAACATGTATGCACACACATATACAGAAAGTATAAAATTTTTAAATGATTTTCTTAAAAAAAGAAGTGAGGCCTAATGGGAAGTCTTTAGACCATTGGGGCATGACAGTAGGAGGGACTGGTACAGCCAGTACTCTTTGCACAGCAGACTCTGCATTTCACCTTTACCATGTTTTCTCTCCCTTTTCTGTGCATTCTCCATGATGCTCTGTATAGTAAGGTCCTGAACGAAGCAGAAGCACTATGCCCTTCAACTTCCAGAACGGTAAGGCTCTGGAGGTGGAGCTTGATAATCCCAATTGCCAAGCTGAATGACTTCTAACCACTCAACCGTCTCTCGTGCTCTTCCATCCTTACTCCTATCAGGGATTCTGGTATTGTGAAATCTAGGAAAGAAATACACTTTTTGTGTATAGCATAGCTAAATGTCATCTTGATTTTTTAAAGATTTGTTTTATTTTGTATGTGTGAGTGAGTGTTTTGTCTGCACATACATTCATGCACCATTTATGTGTCCAGTACTTGAGGAAGTGGTGAGCCTCCATGTTGGTACTGAGTACTGAACTGTGGGTCCTTTGCAAATAAAACAAGTACTCTCTTATTTTTTTCCCCAAGCCTAATGTATCCAGCTTTATTAAAGATACTTTCCAAAAACAATCATGGTATTTCAGGCAGGACATGGGCAGACAGTCATTAACAGTATACAAGAATTTCCAAACTCCCTTCCTGTACAGACTACCAAAATCAGAAAGCCACTATAAAATCCAATGAAATCTTCATTCAATGCTTTGAAAAGGGGGAAGTAGCTTGGCGTGAGGGTTGACATTTTCACATTAAGGATGTTGTTTAACAACTTTTCACAAGCCTACCCTGACTTTCAGGAAAGAAAATGAAAATGGCATTATTATCAATCTGAAGATCCACAATTTTTTATAAAAGGAACCATCACTCTTCTGAGGACACTCAGTGATGTCACTGCAAAGTCCAGATCACCCAATAGACTGAAAAACCAATTTGGGGGGTCAGGTTCCAACAGGTCTCTGGTTTTAAGGGAGTTAAGTCAATGTTGATGGTACAGGGGGAGGAGGATACAAAAATGAATTTAGAGTTTTCCCATCCCACAAGGCATTTTGTGTCATGGTGACCACATATGTCAACACTGCGATGTTCCTTCTGGGAGCCAACAGGATCTTTCAAAATTATCAGGGTAAAAACGTTTTCCATCATCAGTCCAGCTTGGGAGACGTTTTGATAGTGACACGTGTTCTTTCCCCCAAACAATGAAGTGTTCTGTATGCTAACATCATAGCTTTAAAAAAAGTAAAACAAAAGTCTGCATTTTTATAAAACTTGATAAAAAATATTTCAAACTCTACAGTCACGAGACGCACACAGTTGTCAAAAATGCACACACGTCACTTGGCATCTCCAGCACCTTCAGCTTTCTGTGCCTGGTCTGTTTCAGCATCTCCATTTTCTGCAGGATTATTTGCATTCTTACTGGCATTAGTTTTCTCTTTCTTCCCCTTGGGTACCTTCTCACCCTTCTTTGCAGGGGTCTTTTTAGGCTTGGGCTCTGGCTTTGGAAGAGCAGGTTTGGCAGATAACCTTGCAGATCTTGTCTGTGGCTCGTCCTTCACCTTGGCTTTATCTCCTTTAGCATCCCCTTCAGTGGTCCCTCTCACTGCTGTTTCACACTGCTCCAAAAAACCAAGTACCCTTAACCACTGAGCCAACTCTCCATCCCTATTATCTTGTTAAAATGGATTTACTCTCCCAGCACTCAGGAGACTGAGGCAGGTGGATCTCTGTGAGTTTTAGGACAGCCAGGACTACAGAGAAACCTTGTATCACAAAGAAAGAAAGAAAGAAAGAAAGAAAGAAAGAAAGAAAGAAAGAAA
>NW_026596069.1:4545632-4583183 GCF_907164565.1 Psammomys obesus
GGAAGGAAGGAAGGAAGGAAGGAAGGAAGGAAGGAAGGAAGGAAGGAGGGAAAGAAAGACGAAAAGAGGCTAGAGAGATGACTCAGAGGTTAAGAGCAATGACTGCTCTTCCAGAGGTCCTGAGTTCAATTCCCAGCAACCACATGGAGGCTCACAAACATCTCTAATGAGATCTGGTGCCCTCTTCTGCTGTGCAGGTGTACATGCAGACAGAACATTGTATACATAATGAATAAATCTTAAAAAAAAAAAAAAAAAAAAAAAAAAAAAAAAAAACTTACTCAAGCAAAGATTTGGAAAACTTGTCCTACCACAGTGCTGAAGTAAGACTTGAACCTTGCCTGGGGAGATTTTTTTTTCAGGGACACAATAGTGTCCACCACTATATCACCACAAGAGGATGGAAACCATCTTAGAGGTTGCAACTGCCTCAGGCTGGGCAGGCCTTAAAACTCCAGATCTGCTGGGGTGACAAATGCAGATGGATGTCCATGAGACTGAGACTACATAATGAGTTCTGGACCAGCCAAGGCTACATAGTGAAACCCTGTCTCAAACAAACAAAAACTTCAGATCTCAAGCCACCAAGATGACTCATGCCACCAAGCATCATAACCGGAGTTCAGTCTGAGACCTACGTCTGGAAGAAGAGAACCAACTTCCAAAAGTTGTATGCTCACAGAAATGCACATACAGGTACAGGAACATAAGTAGGTAAATTAAACAGCCCAGATCTCTGGGCTGGAATGTATTTCAGTGGTAGTGTACTTGCCTAGTATGTGTGAGGCCCTGGGTTCAGTCCTTAGACACACACACACACAGAAAGAGAGAGAGCACAGAAATGTCAAGAAAGCCTAAGATAGGAGATTTTCAAGCCTAAATGTCACAGGCTGTTTGGAGAATCACACAAAACCCTGAATAGGCTCCCTCCCTTATGTGTCTTTGATTATACGAATTACAAAGGGAAGGGTTACAGGAGCCATAAAGCCATGTGCCTTATTTATTTATTTATTTGTTTGTTTATTTATTTCCTTGACCTCCTTAGGAACATTTACTAACAGTCTTTCAACAAGAGATCTTTCCAACTCCCCAGAAAGCTGTCCTCTGACCTCTACACACACAATTAAAAGAGCTAGAATGTTGCACACATACGAATATTTTCCCAGAATCTGGTTTTGTCTGTATTTTAGGTCTTCTGAGCCTTTGTAACCTGTGGCTCATTAGCAGCAGGCAGCAGCTCTGATAAAATCTGTGTGAATTCTGCTATAGACTTACAGCCACATAAAACAGGATCTTAGAGCTAAGGATGAGGCTCAGCAGAGTACTTACCTATATCACACATGAATCCCTGAGTTCTGATCCAAGCACCTCATAAAGGTGGAGTGGTGTAGGCACAACGGTAATCCCATATTTAGCTATGTAGTGACTTTAAGGCCAGCTTAGGATACATGAGAACTTGCCATTCCTCAAAAAAAAAAAAAAAAAAAAAAAAAAAAAAAAAAAAGGAAGGGGTAGTAGAACTTTAAAGGGCAGTGTTGGCATTTTTCAGTGGGGTAACTGTTTATGAGTTGGCCATATTCCAATCAGTAACCCTAATAAACTCATCTTTGGTGGGCTGGACTGGCCCAAAGTTTTGTTTGTTCTGTCTGCAACTCCAGGAAGCTTATTTAAACATGAAATGCAAACCCTGCCTTCCTCTACATACCCAGGTTCTAAAGCAGCAGTTCTCAACTTGTAGGTCTTGACACCTTTGGCAAACTGTTCTCAAAAGAAAAAAAAAAAAATTACAATTTGTTACTGTAGCAAAACTGCAGTTTTGAAGTAGCAGCAAAAATTTTATGGCTGGTGGTCACAACATGAGAAGCTGTATTAGGAAGCTTGAGAACTACTGTTTGACACTTGCCATAGTCCCACTTTATACAGAATACTGATGACAGTTCAGATGGTTAGAGAGCCATCCAGGCACGTACTGGATGTGTACTGGACCTTGTTTCAACTCCCAACAGGCGAAGGCTAAAGAGATAGATCAGCAATTAAAAACACTTGAACACAATCATGAACCTGGAGTTTGAATTCCATTTAACATGCCAAGGAGACCTGGGTGGGATTTGAGACAGGGTTTCAGTGGTTGACGCTCCTGGAACTTTATAAACCAGATAGGCCTTGAACTCGCAAATACCTGCTTGTCACTGCCTCCTCTGAGTGCTAGGCATACAGACATGAGACACCATGCCCCTCAAGTCCAAAGCATACATGTTTTTTTCTTGCATGTCTGTATGCATCTGTCTGATCCCATGGATCTGGAGCTGCAGATTGCTGTAAGCTGTCATATAGGTGCTGAAAACCAAATCTAGATCTCAACCACTAAGCCATTTCTCCAGCTGAGATTTTTTGGGTTTCTGTAGCTTAGGCTTGCTTTGAACTCACAATATTTTCCAGGCTGGGCTTAAATTCACAGTAACCATTCTGCCACCTGAGAATATAGGCATGTGCCACTGTATTAAGGCTTTTGGGTTTGGTAAGATTTCATTCCGTAGCTCACCCTGGCTCTGAACTCTTGGCCATCTTCCTATCTCAGTCTCCCAAATCCTGGGGATTACAGGCATGAACTACCATGTCTAGTTTTGGAAAGAACTTTTAAAGTATCATATCACCCCTACCCTCAGCAAGTAGTATCATTGACCTCACCCAGACAAGATAGGCAATTTATGTCACACATTTAAGCACCTCTTATTCCTATCATCCCAAATGATAGGAATCTGTAAATTTATCAGTCACTCATTTTGTGTGTATACATGCCTGTCAAAGCACACCAGTAGAGGCAGAGGACAGCTTGCTAGCATCGGTTCTCTTGAACTATATTATGTCCCAGGGCTTGACTCTGGTCAAGCTTGGTGCCATGCACCTTCATCTGCTGAGCCATCTGAGTTTGTGTGTGTGTGTGTGTGTGTGTGTGTGTGTGTTTTGTTTGTTTTTTGTTTTTTTTTTTGAGATAGGGTCTTTGTGTAGCCCTCCAGATTGTTGGGACCACACCTAGGTAATCTCACTGGGAGTGGTGGTGCACACCTTTAATCCCATCACTTGGGAGGCAGAGGCAGACAGATCTCTTAAGGGGACCATCAACAAAGAAAATAACTGCTAATTACTGTCTCAGATAATTCAAGTCACCTAGTTACAAAGAGGCAGAAGACAGTTTTTATCCATTATGATTTATTCTCTACAATACTTCATTCAAGACTTTGATGACTTGTACTCAGACGTTATATAGCCAAGAGGCAACCAAGTGTAATACAAATAATTGGTCTGAAGTCTTTGCAGTGAAGGCCATACAGTCTCTTGCTTTGGGAAAACAAAAAATAAAGAAAAAACATAAAGAACAGTTTTCTAGGCTTCAGAAATCTCAATGGAAAGTAACACCATTAGTGAAACTGTTGATGTTAACGTAGCATGAAAACAGATTTTGCTCAAAATATTAAAATTAACACCCAAGACTTCTTTTGTATAGATGATTTTTATTATAAACAGTAAAATGTAATGTCTCAACTACAAACCTTTCGTGTGGAAAGGGTTTCTAACATGAGTTATTTTAACATTATGAAGCGAAAACGTTTTAAGAACCTCACAGTGGAAACAACCCAACACTGACAAACTAGTGACCAAAGACATTTGTGTTTAGCTCAGGAAAACAAGGACAATTCATAATTACATAGTGTGTGTCCTAGCTGTGGGTATGATGAGACAAGCTAACTTTCCAGACCAAAAGGCACTCACAGCTAGGGATGAAACAATTCCAAACCAAGCCAACAGAGTTTGGCTGGTTCTTTGATAACAGAGCGGACCTCTGTTAGTTTGAACAACCTAAAGCCAAAGGAAACACTGGGCAGGAAACGGTCCCTTTCCTCTAACATCACTTACTGGCCACCCTCATCACTGCTTTGGTCAATGTACAGTTCTAGTTCAGAGAATCAACTCCCTAGGCAAAGCCCCCATGTGGACAATCCACACCTTTTTTTTTTTTTTTTCCTGAGAGCCATCTGCCACATTCTCATGAGGTGACCAAGAGCATGCACTTCAACTTCTTCCTGAATGACTAGGCTCTGGTCAGGACAGACATACCAATAGAACCCATTTCTTCTGGGCCAAACCATTTTCCTTGCCTGACTCCCAAGTCCCCTTGACAAGGCAAGAAGAACCTGAGCATTTCTTCTGCTGGACTTCTGTGGGAACATGAGGGAATGTGCAGGGAGTAAGGCTTCTTCACTCCAAAACCACTGAGTCCACTTCAGTGTGATGCTGGGCTTTGCCAGCTGGATTCCTCTTCACTGATCCCTCACCCCCACCTTCTTAGGTACTAAAAATTTTCTGTTCATTTTCTTAAGTGGCAGGTATTCTACCCCACCCTCAATAAAATAAAACACATACTATACATTGGGAAAGACAGATAGGGCAACATTTCTACAAGAAAAACAGGCTTGAGGAGCATGGCACTGTTGATGCTTGCATGACCAGTCTCACTGAGAGTGCTCAAGGGTGAAATTTAGCACCATTTTTTTTTTTTTTGCTTTAAATCTTAAGAAATTAAACACAACTCTTAACATAGAACGCTTGAACAGTAATGAGTGTAGCCCTATGTATCAATACTGTTGTACAAATTGGAGGTGGGTGGGCTCAGCCCCAGAGATGACCACCCTGACATCAATCCATGGCACCTGAGAGCACCTGTTGTCACACCTGTCTATAACATCACTTTCATTATCCTCAGTATGAGACCCCTTCATCTTTGTGTATGTGAAGGAACGCTATGTGGCAGTAAGGGGCATACATCCTGGGCATTCCAATGTCATAAGCACCTCCCTCATCCATTCCAGGCCCTTAATCCTGGCACAAAACCTCCCCACTCCATTTTTTAAAAAAACAAAAACAGAAAACTCGCAAGAACTTGAGGGCGATGCCTAGAATAGCACATAGGAAGTACCCCTTTCTTCCCTTTCTCCATTCCTGGCAGAAGAAACTCAGATGATCTTTTGACTTGAATATTTGCCCATTTTGGAAAGCCACACCATCACATCAATTCTGAAAAAGAAATCAAAACATATGTTCACTGAGTTGAGGCCTATCTGCCTCCTGAGTTCTCTATGAACACTGCTGAGAACCTGTGCGGCATCCTCCGGAGCCTTTCTTCTAGCTGGCTGCCTCTTCCTTTGAGCTGCCTGAGCAGTGCCTTTGAGACAGCTTCCAGAGCACCTCCCTAGTCCCCTAGTACTATACATTTTGCCACTAAGTGAGTCTAAAAGAATTTGCTGACAGCTACTTTGGAATGAGTAAAAGATGGGAAAGGGAATGTCAAGAGTTTAAGTGAGCAACACGAGCAATTTGGACATTTGCACTGGTGAAGAGTCCCAGTATGGTAGGCAAGTTAAAGGTTCACCTTGTTTTATTACACAGCTTTGTTCTAGAGTCCTACTGAGGACTTATATATCAAGTCTTCTGACTTCTGCAGGCAAATCAGAAAAAAAGAACTCCCCTACTGAAAGGTCCCTCGGGATGATTGCCTGTGAAGAAAACCAGCTCAGAGACCCTGGAAGCTCTCCTGTAACAGTGTGTCTTAAAGCCCAACCCAACCACCTGTTTGCATGTCTGTGCTTCTGAGAACCTAGATGCAGCTACATAGGCACTGCTACCAGAAGAGGGTTGAGGTAGCCGGTGGTGAGGAAGAGATCTCTCTTTTCACACCTGCTTATGATGATGACATTAGGACCTCTATGGGCATCTCCATTCCATTCCTCGGCAGGCTATGCCACAGAGCTCTGTTCAACACCAGGAGACTCAATGCAGGAAGAGTACCAGAAAGTCCAGCTGAGAGTCAGATAAGCATGAAAACCTTCACAGCTTATTGCACAATGCAATGCCATCCACAGGACTTCTGATCTTGGTGTGGGTCTCTTGTCCAGGACTCACAGGGGCTCATGGTGCCCACATTCAACCCTAATATGGTGTTCACTTATGAAGCATGGAGGTTGTGGATCAACTCTTGGTACACAATAAACTGGAAGTTTAAAAAAAGGAATTTAAAACAACCTAAAAGTGGTTCATGTTGGTCTCCGTTGCCCAGACTGCCAGGGGAGTACACCTAATTGATCTGGTGGGCTGTGGGGGATTGGGGAGGAAGCCTCCATGAATCACCATCAATTCCAGTTTTCAGTGTGCAGCCAACACATATGTGGGAAATCACCAGACAGCGGTCTTCTGAACCCACACAGCCATTCTCACTGGTTATTGGGGAGCCCTGTTCCAACAGAACCCCAGATTGAGGAAAGGCTTATATAAGGCTTGGGCCCCTCATGTTCTGTTGCATTCCATGTAACCCCACACCCTCCAGTCAGCAGGAGGCAGACTTGGCAACGGAAGCTAGCATCATAAAATGGTGCAGTAATAGAAGTAACTGGACCAGGAAGAGGAGGCATCTGCTCCAATGATGTCATAGCCATTGGTGGCCACAGGGGGGTGGGACTGGTCATGTAGCCGTGTGTCAGGAGTAATGATTGTACAGGGGCGGGGCATGAAGAGTGCCATTCTGGAAACAGTGCTGTCGAGAAGCAATATACTCTGCATAACTGATTGTCACCTTCTCACTTCGATACCTGTATGAGGAAACAGGCAAAGGTATTAGGACCCCCAAATATCTCAGTGTGAAGAGTCACCCAGCAGAGAAAACCAAAAGCTTATCCCAGTTTCAAAGAATAAAATGGAAGACCAAGAGCAATCTTACTTACAGAAAATGAAAAGACGGCACAAGAAAATGATGCTGTTATTACAAATGAACAAGATGAAAAAGCACAACCACAGTTCACCCCTGAGAATGAATCTCAGCACATCCCACCTCAAAACGCTACATATGCTTATCAACAGGCTGTTGGTAAGCAATCTGCTACCAGGATCTGATGAGGAATTTCAAAGTCAAATTACATGGGTGGCAGATTGGAAGATGGCTGCACCAAAACCCAGTGTAAACTGCGTTATCTACGTTCAGGTTAAAAATGAGGAAAATTTGACAGAAATGCAACCTCAATTTGTAGAAGAGCAACAAACAAGTTATAACTAAAAGGGGCATAGATACCTAATTCTGGGTCAAATTCTGATGAAGCAGGTTAATGGATCCTTGGCTATAAGAAGGTCTCAATCCCCAGATGAATATGCCATATCACGGGGTCATCAGAACAGAATTCATAGCACTTTGGCTTTGCTCTGGAAAGAGCCATGAGTCAGGATGCAAAGCATGGGTGTTACAAACCTATGGAGCCTACTACAGACCACAGGAGCTGGGTGACAGTCCTTACCCAGAGCCATCTCTTTCCCACTGTAATCACTCCTCCACTGCAAGGTGTTTACTCCTGAATTTTGACAGGGAAATGGCTGTTCAAATAAATTGTTATAGTAATAATGCTTTGTATTTGCAGTGTTTTCATTTTATTATTTCACTATTATAATTATTGTTATATTTTGGTGCTGGAGATGGAACCCAGGGCCTTGAGCATGCTATGTATTAAGCTCTACCACTGAGCTGCAGTCCCAGCTCCTTGATTTTTGGAATTCAATTCGTTCAAAAACACTGGGTTATCTTCCAAACAGACCTGTGAGGCTAGCATACGATGACTCAGCATTTTGTAGATGAGGGTCATAGCAAAGGCCCACCAAAGCTAACTTCTCTTTGTTCCCAACATCAGCAGGAAGGGGTAGACATCCACTGGACACCTCCAGTGCTGCCCCAGCCCTTGGCTGGAAACGCTATACCTTACCTTCAAACCTGAAGGAATTACAACTCACATCTTACAGACAGGAACAGTTCAAGGAGATGGACTAAATAGCCCAGGTTACATAGTTAATAGAAAATTGAGCCTGGGATACAGACCCAAGTCAGTATACATTCATAAAACTAGTCAGCTTCCCATAGTAGTACTATACCCTAATGGTATCCTTTTAGCTCACTGTAATTATGTCCTTTATCCCCTGCCATCTGACTGCATCGTGACCAGGAAGAAGCACCACAAGTGACCCTGGATTTACAGTCCTGGATCCCTAACCTCTTAATTCTAATCTTCCCCTAGCCCTGAGAAGCACATGCATCTGGCAGGTACCCACTCCCCCAAGGCAGGCCTCTAACCCTGCTTCAGTCCTGTGAGACTGGCTATGGAGAGAGAGGATAGCTGGGAGCATCCACTTCTGTAGCCACTGCTTCCTCCGAGCTCGTATTTCACACACACCTTTGGCTTAGGGGTATGAACACTGTTTTCTTTCCCTTCCCACCACAGGTACCCTGTATTCAACCCCCATTTAAGAAAAACTAATAAGGAGAACAGGACAGCTGCTTACCTGGTGAGTTTGATTGATTTTCTGAATTCACTGGTAATTGGAGCCTTAAAGCCACCTTTCCTGAGCAAGGAGTCTATTGTCTGGATCTGATCCCAGTCTGAGGAGAATACAAGCCACATTAAGGTCAGCACACAGTCAAAGCATAGGGGGAACATGCTCCATTATGACCAGTGTAGGAAGACGAATGGGATTAAAGAAACAGCAGAGTGTGCTAGGGTGAAGGAAGCACTGGGCCATGGTCCCACATATGGAAGCCAGTCAGCCGCACTGACAAGCCAGTCACAGACCCTGAGACATGACATTATAACGCAATGTCCCCAAGTCTCCCGCTCTTTCAAAGTTCTTACCAGGCATTACCCAAGTATAATTCTGAACCTCATGCTGTGCCCAGGGCTGCTCAATGGGAAGGCAAGGTAGAAAGACAGGGCCTCACTACATTGCCTAGTTTTTGTTTGTTTGTTTGTTTGTTTGTTTTTTATTTCGGTGTATGTGAAAGTTGGAGGTGGAATATATACATGATGCCAGAACATGGTGTAGAACTCCCTGAAACTGGAATTATTTATTTAGATAGTTTTGAGACAGGGCTTCTCTGTGTAGGCTTGGCTGTCCTGGGACTCACAGGCTGGCCTCAAACCTGGAGATCTGCTCTGCTTTCCAAATGCTGGGATTAAAGGCAGCACCACCACTGCCTGGCCTTTGTTTGTTTGTTTTAATTTTAGTATTACTACTTTTTAGCGTACACTGCTGTTCCCCTCCATATATGTCCATGTGAGGGTACCTACTTCACACATGTATGTCCGTGTGGGAGTGTCAAATCTTGGAGTTACAGACAATTGTGAGCTCCCATGTGGGTGCTGAGAATTAAACCCAGGTCCTCTGGAAGAAGTATTCTTCAACATCTAGCCCCATCTAGGGGGACCTTTAATTCCTAGCCTCAAGTAATTTCTCAGCCTCCTGTGCAGATGGGATTACAGGCATGTATCACTATAGAAACAGGGAAATTTATTTTACAATTTATTCTTTTCAACTATTTTAAATTGTGTGTGCACACTGCACAAACATACAGAGGCCAGAAGCAAAGGATCCTCTTGGAGCTGAAGTTATAGGCAGAATTGGGAACTGGTAATCAAACTTCTGTACTCTGGAAGAGCAGTAAGCTTTCTTAATTGCTGAGCCATTTCTCCGGCCCAAGAGGGGAATTTAAATTACCTGACTTTTGCTGCCTTTTGTAGCCTTTCTTCAGGTTGATAATTGGCATGACAGAGAAATGGTAGCAGTAAGGAAATTCCTTAGTGACAACTGGAAAGTTGTTCTCATCTGTGTTGTTGACTGTCTCGTTACTGGTTTTTTAAATATACTGTCTTGTTATGCATGTACCCCACCTTATGCTCAGCCTCCTGGTGTTAGGACTTCAGGTTTCATTGGGCCCACCTTAATCTTATACTTACAAAAAATAAAAATAAGCCACATTTGTTTTATTGTATGTCTCTGTGTATGACTATATGTGGGTATGTGCACATAAATACAGGTGCCCAAGGATGCCAGGAGTCAGATGCAATTATAAGCTGCCCAATGTGATTTCTGAGAACCAAACTTTGGTCCTCTGCAAAAACAGTATACATTCAACACTAAACCACCTCTCCAGTCCCTCAATCTTAGACATTAAAAAAAATAGTAATATATCAAATTGAACCCCCTCCTCCCAATTATCATAGGAGAAGCTCCCAATTTTAAATTTTCTCAACTTTAAAATGGGAGAAATAATCTGCTTATTTAACTGAACCATAATTCATATCTAACTACTAAAAACTATGTTTGATGTTATTTAAACAGGAGCATGTTAGACTTATGACCTAACCAAACTTAAAAACTCATCCTTTTTATGCTACATACACACTGCTTTTTGAACAAGTTTAAACACAACCACAATGAAAACCAACAAGGCGATCGCTTTCCACATAAGTAGTTCATTAATATACTTAACTGTATATTTTTCTCTATTCCAGGTTCACACCCAACAATTACTGTGTTTCACATATTATTTTCAAAACCAGACTAATTCCAAGAAAGAAAGAAAATGGGGTTACATATCACAGAAAGTACAAGAAACAGTTAAAGGAATTCTAGATAACCTTTCAAAGAGAAAATGTGCCCAACCCACTTCCTACCTTTATTACCCCCAGTATAAGAACTCATTAACTACTGAGTTCTTTTTTTATTTGTTGGGAATTTTTCTATTTATCCCTGACTGGCCTTCTAGTCCTACAACCACAAAAATCTACCTGTCTTTTCCTCAAAAGTGCTGGGATTAAAGGCATGTTCTATAACATCTGGCAACTACTAAGCTTTTTAAAACCACGTGTACAGATTTCACAGTTAAAAATATATAGGACTTTGTAATGAAAGACAAAACTTGGTCAAACTAGTTGCTGGGATTTTGTGATAATCACTGAAGCTTATGGGGGCCAAAGAAATAGAACTATTCATTGGAAGAAACATTGGAAGCCATAATCAAGTGAGGAAGTTATTTTTCTTCCCCTCTACCTCCACCCCCACCCCCGTTTTCTAGTGTCTATGTCAGTTTGCCTTTGTCCTACAGGATCTGACAGGAATTAAGGGGAAGAAAGGCATTCATACTTGGTGGCAGTTGCCCATTAACTGGCATGGCTATGGGTAGTACAATCTCTAAGTCGCCATCTGTCCAACTCACCTTGTTCCTTAGCAACCTCAGGTAAGTATGTGGCGGTGCGTTTGATGCCTTTTTCATTGATGAATTCAATCCGAATCCCATGAACCCCTACCTACAGAAAAATACAACCGAGTACATGGCATTTTTTGATTGCAACATTTCAATCACCCACACATATATCAACATTGTCTCCTGAGCTATTTGACCCAGGTCTGAGGAAAGAATTTTTCACATGACTAATTCTAAAGCATAGAAACCAAAGGGAAAGGTTAAATATATTTATGTAGTTGCACCTCTGAGAATGTGAAGGTTTCAGAAATAAATTCTTGAACTAGCATACCTAAATAGTTTAAATATTTTACTTCTAGCCCAATTCTACTACATGAACATACATCTACATCTCAAACAGTTTCTATTTTTGTTTCTTCAATTTGGTTCCCTTTGGATTTTTTTTTTTTTTAATTGTTGCTTCTCCCTCTCGATTGATGGTATTATAGGCATGGGCCACCATGCACAGGTTCATATCCGGTTTCTTTTTCTTTCTTTTTTTCAAGACAGGGTTTCTCTGTGTAGACTTGGCTATCCTGGACTTGCTTTGTAGACCAGGCTGGCCTTGAGCTCACATCAATCTGCCTGCCTCTGTTTCCCTGAATGATGGGATTATAGGCGTGTGCCACCGTGCCCAGTTGGATCAGGGTGGACTGGGAAGAAAGACCAGAGAGGTTTTTCCTGAGGTTGAGGGCAGACAGGATCTTACTGTGTAGTCCAGCTGACTTGACCAGGCTGGCCCTAAACTTAGAAAGCCCCACTGAGTGCTGGGATTAGTCATATGTCACCACACCTGGCTCATAGTGTAGAGTACTCATTTCCCATTTCTTTTCTATTCCTAGTAGTAGTACCTTTCTGTCACTTTCACATTCTTAGGCCCTCTCTCAATAAAGGAGATACATTACCATGTACTAACCCGAACCCAAATGCACTGAGAGATGCAGAGTTCCAAATGCAGCTGTTCTCACCTCCCAGTCCAGGTAATCACTGGCATCTTCAAAGTTAGTAAGGAGGGAGACAGAACAGAAAAGTTTGGGCAGCTCCTCTCGGGTCAGGGGGGGGAAGCGGCTGTCCTTAAGTGCACTAGAGGGGACAGAAAATATAAGTGAGGCTGCCCAGTTAGGAGACAACATTACATGCCACAGAGCCCACAGCTGATTCCTCACATCCTGTGACAGCATCTCCCAGCATCTAACACTAATGTCAGCATTAATGGCCTTTGCAGGGCTTATAGGCAATTCACCAGGTTATATAGCCCTTACATTTCTTGACTACAAAGAGGGACTGCTAAGTTTATACCAAACACTGTGAGGAAATGGGCCATGCATTTACAATTCTAGTTACTTTATTTTTATTTCTCATGTTTGTATCATTACCTGGTTAACGTGTATTCCCTGAGTCCTGAATGAAGATTCATGGCTGAGAAGGTCCCAATGCAGCCACGAAGCCGTTTGTCTCGCCCTGTCTTCCAGGTCACAAAGAGAGGACTAAAAAAAGCAGAACATAAAATATTCTCCAGCCCTAGATTAATTACGGATACATTCCTATTTATTGCCCAAAGGATTTTATGAATTGACAGCTACTTGAAAAAACTCTGTTTTTCTGGAAGTTGCTCAGCCCTGGCTAGAAACACAAAGTATCATGAGGTAACAGGAAGAGCTCTGCGTAGCCTTTTCTATGCTCTGTCCTCACAACTTTTATTCACTTAGATATCACGTGTATAAGCTCTTTTCCTCTTTCTCCTTTTTTGCTAGAGAATGTGTCACTCAAAGTTGCCCAGGTGGACCAAGTGAACTTGATAAGATATCCTTGCCTCCACTCCCAAAGTGCTGGAATTAAAGGAGTGTTCTACAGCACCCAGCAATTTCCCCTCTTTCTAATTTTTCAAATCCTCCCTCCTTCACTCTACTTCACTGAGGTGCTCAGCTCCATCATTTCTGATTACACACCTTGCCCATCTGAACTCTCCTTAGCTACAAGCATTCTCTGCAAGACTTAATTTTTCTCAAAATTTTAACTACTGGCAAACTACAAATAGTTTGTGCTTATAGACTTTAAGAAGAGAAAAACACCTTAAAGCTTTACTTTAAAAGAAACGGCCATTTCTGCTTTTAGGCCAAAGTCATGTTTCCTTGGCTGTATCAGATTCATGACAGACTGTCACAGAGTTGCCCCCTTCCTGAGATCTCTCCACATTCCTAATGCCCTCACTTTTTAGATTTCTGATCTAATTACTTCTCAAATGCATGAAGTTACCTAAACCTCTCCACCCCCACCACTGAGACGTCTCACTACATAGCCCTGGCTGGCCTCAAATTCACAAAAGATGTTCCAGCCCCTGCTGGGATTAAGGGGTGTCACCACATCTAGCTTATATTTTTCTTTAAAGGGGGGGGGGGGGCTGTGCTCCTGCTTGTAGTTCAGGTGCACACATGCCAAGGCATACATATGGAGGCCAACAGGCAACCTTAGGTATTTGTCTTTGTCTTCTACACTGTTTAAAGTAGGAACAGAGTCTCTTGCTCTTTGCTGCATACTCCAGAGTGGATTCTCCTGTCTTTACCTCCCATCTCACTGCACAAGTGGGACTATAGACATGGGTTCTGAGAATCTGAAGTCACACTCACTGAGCCATCTTTCCAGCCCTTATCTGTCTATATCTTTCTTCATCCTAGCAGACATATCTCCCACTACTCTCATTTCCTTCCAATAGCATTCTTACACCAAACCAGGCGAAGCTACTGTTCCAAACCTACTCAAAACTCAAGTTCTATTACCCACAGGTTAGAGGCCCTGAAATCAACAATCCCTATATATCTTACCCAGGCTTGACTCTCATTTGCTCAGTTGTGAGCTCCTCATCACAGCACCCAACATCAAGAATTCTGTGAAAGCTAGGTGTGGTGGCAACAAGCTTTTAATCCCAGCACTGGGAGGCAGAGGCAGGCCTCTGATTTCAAAGCCAAGCTGATCTTCACAGTGAGTTCCAGAATAGCCAGGGCTACATAATGAGACTCTGTCTCAAAACAAACAAAATTCCCTGAAAAGTCACACATTTTTCTCCACATTTCCCCCCAAATACATTCAGGGTAACTTCCCTTGTACTACAGTTAATTCTGTGAAGGTGTGTGATTTGCCAACTCAAGGAGAGTCTTTCAAAGGCAAAGACCTTTCCTCTCCAACTCTGCTCAAAGTTCTGCAGAACCCTCAGCAGAGCATAACAGCTGGAAAGTAATCTTAGATTGATGAATACCATGAAAGCATCCCACCCCAAAGCACAAGTGCTTTCTTCTTTTTTCATTTTTATTTTTTTCAAGACAGGTTTCTCTGTGTAGCCCTGGCTGTCCTGGAACTCACTCTGTAGACCAGGCTGGCCTCTAACTCAGAGATCCAGATGTCTTTGTCTGCTTCAATTGCTAGGATTAAAGGCATGCACCACCACCACTGCTGCCTGGCAGCAGAAGTGCTTTTCAAAGGTAGCGACGAGCTGCCTCCAATTTTGAAGAAAACATTGGCATCCCTTTCTTCATTTATCTTACACTTTATAAAAATACATCTTAAATAGGCTGGAAAGATGGCTCAGTGGTTAAAAAAGCTTTGTTGTATGTATTAAGTATGAGGACTAGAATTTGGATCTCAGAATTTACATAAATGACAGTGGGTTTGGTGGGCCACCTGTAACGCAGGCTTCAGAAGGTGGAGACAGTGGACCCCTGACCAGGCTGGCTAGCTGAAACTAGTGATCCCCACAAGTTCTGGGTTAGCTTGAGATCAACCCTGCCACAATGACATAAGGCAGAAGAGCACCTGAAGATGATTTTCTAACATCAACTTTGAGACTCCACTTGCACACACATGCATGGCCCTGTTACACGCACATTCACATACACACACATGCATGAAAATGGACTTGAGATGTCTTAGGACAATCAAAAGAATCCTTCTTAAAAGCACTGCTCCCAGTGAATGAGAGTGCCGGTCTCCAGCTTGGCCTTCAGACACTTCATATTCACTTGGATTATCACTATTGAAGTCAACAATGGTGTGATAAAATGACTTCTCTACCAACCCTATGCTATGTTGAACAATAACAAAAATGCCTATTTCCAAAACCCTTCAGAAAGGCCCTGTTTGGAGAGTAAACTCAGAAAATGTTACCATGCCCTTCACATTGTCCCATGCCTAATTTACTCACTAGGGGTCATTGGTGAATCTAGGAAGTCGTGGCTGTGGGAAGCCATAGAGGTGACAGTAGAGTACATCAAAGCAGTAGCAGCACATTTCTGCAGTCACCACCAGATTCTTAGTGGTATTGGCAGTTCCATTGGGCCGGGGGAGAGGGCTCAGAGCTCCAGATGCAGGATTCATTCGTGTGATGGGAGAATTTCCAGGTCCCAGAGTTAAGTCCGATACATTTTCCCGACCACTGCTGCTGTCCACATGCTGGTGGTTTTGAAGAGGTCCTGAACTAGAGCCAGGAACAGTTGTGGACTGGTTCCCGTGACTGTGTGTTCCACTTCCAGATAATTTGGGCTTCTTGACCCCACAACAGCCTGCTGCCAACTTGGGCTCAAGGGGAGGAACACAACGTCTTTTTCCCATCCTGATTTGGTGTTCGTGATCTGGAATGCTGCAGAACCCTACCCAAAAGAGAACAGGTAAGTACTGATAGGAATGAGTAAAGAATAAAAATCAAACAAAAATTGTTTGCATGGATCAGTTAAAAGCTGTTGGTGACCAGTAAATTGGCTCAATGGGTAAAGGCACTTCTTGCCAATCCTGATGACCTGTATTTGACCCCTATGCCTCACATGGAGGAAGAAAACAATTGACTACAGCAAGTTTTCTTCTGACCTTGACACACACAGCACAATAATTCCTGTCTTTCTCCCTTGCAGAAATGAATAAATTAAAATTAAAAATGTTTTTAAAGCTGTCAAATTTTTTTTCTATCAGAAACTCCAGGTAACATGGTCACATAAGGGTCAAAGACCCCAAGCTCTAGACCAGACACCCTATCTGCTCCTAAAGGGTTTCCATAAAGATTATTATAGTCACTATGGAGAAAGGAAGGCAATGAGCAGCTCTTCTGTCCCAAAATACCATCAAGGCCAAAGGACAGAGACAGGGTGTCACTGGTTGAGGACATTTCAAAACCCTCTTTACTAGTTAGGCATGGTAGTACAAGCCTTTAATTCAGTGCCTGGGAGGAGGCGGGGGGGGGTGAATCTGTGTGTTCAAGGCCAGACCTGTTTTAAATAACCAAAACAAGCCATTATTTTAAAGCATCTGTAGATAAAAATCATTACTCAGCAATATTAGCCAGATCTACAGTCTATACATCTCAATGAACTTCTTCTATATGTGCAGAATAGCTATTTTGAAACTGGAGCTTCACACTGGATTTTTTACTTTTTATATAGATCCAATAGCCTCTGCCTCCAGACTGCTGGGAATAAGGCATGTGCCACCACACTCAGCTCATTAATACATATTACACACATTAATTAATTTTTTTTCAGTTATGTTTTCTGAGGCAGGGTTAATCTGTATATCATTTGCTGTCCTAGAACTCTCTCTATAGCCAAGGCTAGCCTTGAACTCATAGATTTGTCTGCCTCTGCCTCCCGAGTGCTGGGATTAAAGACCTGTGCCACCACCACCTGACCTCATTAATATAATTTTAATTTTACAAACAAAAGGGGAAAACCCATGTCAAAATTAAAATTAGAAAAACAATTAGCTTTACATTCTTTTTCCTCTGACTCACGTGTCAAACCCCTGTCCTCCACCATTACCTACTATTTACCTCTGATGTTCAGTCTCCTTTCTCATGACATACACAGGTCGCAGTTTTATTTCTGTGACCTTCCTTAATATATACATTGCATATTTATTTTCCTAAAATAATTTTTGTGATTTTTACTTTTTTTCTTTACAGCTAAATATTTTATAATATGCACCAGATTTTCATTATCCATTCATTTGCTAGATTAGTTCTCTTTCCTTGCTAGAGTGCAGAGCAGCAATAAACATGGAGGTGCAACTATTTCTGTGAACAGGTATCAAAGTTCTCTAGGTAAAGGCTCAGGAGTAATATTATTAATTATTTAAGAAATCTCCAAACTGATTTATAAGCCTGTTTTAAGACAAAGTATCTCTACATAGCTCTAACTGTCCTGGAACTCACTATGTAGACTATTCTCAATTGCTGGTCATGGTGGCACATACCTTTAATCCCAGCACTCAGGAGGCAGAGGCAGGTGGATCTCAGGGCCAGCCTGGACTACAGAGAGACCTCCAGGACAAGCCAGAAACCCTGCCTCAGAAAACTAACAAACTGGTAAACAAAAACCTCAAACAAAAAAAACCTAAAGACCAATTATACAAACAAAACCCCCACCAAACTGATTTCTATAATGGCTATATGAAATTATACCCTGACCAACAGTAAATACAGAAATTTAAAAAACAAACAAGCAAGTGTGTATGCATACAAGTGGAGAACAGAGGATAAACCTTAGGTGCCATCCTTAGGAATGCCATCTACCTCCTTGAAACCAATTAGGCTAGAATGGCTAGCCAGTAAGCCTCAGGAATTCCTGATTCTGCTTCCCTAATGCTCAGGTCATAATTGTGCTAAGCCATGTCTATTTTACAGAGGTATTAGGAATTAAATTTAGATCTTTATAAGACAAATATGTTACTAATAGAAATCATCCTACTTGTATTAATAATTTTGTTTTTCTGAGACAGGGTTTCTATGTGGCCTTGGCTGTCCAGGACTCACTTTGTAGACCAGGCTGGCCTTGAACTCACAGAGACCCATGTGTACCACCCCACCCGGCCAGAGGAGCTTTTAGGCATTTTCTTTTAACCATACCCTTTCATCATTTTCCTCACCACTACCTTAAACCTGAGAAATTTTGTCTTTTTCAGGAGAGAAGATGTCTACTGTAAGATGGATATATCCTCTAATATGAGGCTCCTGCCTGTCTTCTCCAATCCTTTCCTCATCCTGTCTTCTCTCAATCCTTTCCTTTTCTCCAGTTTTCCTTACTCCAATCTCTACTAAGGTGCAGGGCTAGAGTGATAATCACTGAGCTATCATATCACTCTAGCCCTGGACCTTAAGAGCACTTGCTGATAGGACTTTTCCAGCATCCACATGGCAGTTCAGAACTGTCTGTAATTCTAGTTCCAGGAGGAGATCCAATACGCTCTCTTGGCAGCTGTGCACCAGGAAACCAGACACATATGCAGGTAAAAAGGAAAAAAAAAAAAAAGACTGCTGGGTGTTGTGAGACAGGTGGAACTCTGTGAGTTCAAGGCCAGCCTAAGTCTAGTCCAGGACGGGCAAGGTTACACAGAGAATTTCTCTCTTGCAAAGGGAAAAAAAAGAAAGAAAGAAAAGAAAACACAAAGAAAATCACCTATGTACATTAAACTAAAATTAACAGAGCAAGTTCCAAGCCAGCCAGGATTACCTGGCTCAGTTTGACTTTACCTCAAAACAAAACAGAAGTAGAGAGAAAAAAAAAACAACAACAACAAAAAAAAAAAAACACAAAAAACTACCAGGGCTGGGATGTGATTCAATCAGTAGCCTGCTTGCCTAGCACAAGACTTTGGGCTTTATTCTCAGCACTCTGGAAACAGAGGCAGGAAGATCAGGGTTAAAGTCATCCTTAGGGTTACATATATATCAAGTTCCAGGCCAGGTTGGGATATATCAGACTCTGTCAACACACAAAAAGCTACCTAAAAGTGGTAGCTCATGACTGTGATCACAGCACTCATGAGGCAAAGGCAGGCAGATCTATCTCTGTGAGTTTGACATGCCTGTTCTGCACAGGGAGTTGACCAACTTAGATACTTAACAAGATCCTATCTCAAACCAAACCAAAACTAAAGGCTGGTACCTCTAACAGAGCCAAGGGGACTGAGTTCAAAACTGGCTTATCCTAGATTAATCTCTGTTTAACTGACTTTGCTCAAGTAACTGCTCTCTGGAGTTACTGGGAGAGTTAAATGAGTTAAACAGTCACAAGGGCCTCAAATAAAACACTACATTTAGCTGCTCTTCTCATTTAGGTGCTTAACTAGTTGCTTCCTCCTCGAGGGCAACCTAAAGATGGCCTATACATATTCATGCATTCAAGATGCTCCATACACAGGATTTTACTCAATGTTGGCAAGGCAGACATTATTACCAGCATTTCAAAGACAATAAGCCTCAGAATTAATAAGCATGGGAATCCTCCAAGGCCACACTTCAGTGGCAAAGCTAGGATTTGGACCACAATCTACCTGTCAGGTCCTCAATCTACCTGGACCTTCTCCCCAAGATATATGGCAGAGTAATAACTGCCAATAATACCCACAGGATTTAGTGCCTTTTGTAAGAACATAAAGCATATTGCAACCTAGGATATAGTAAATAAATAAATAAATAAATAAATAAATAAATGAATAAATGAATGAATGAATGAATAAATAAATAAATAAATTAAAGAAGCTTGTCAACAAAAGGGGAAAAGAAAATGAAAACCTCAAGTTCAAAGCCAACATACCTCAACCATAACCAGGCAATTTTAACCCTTCTCCCCTCACTGCCATATCTATTCTCAATCCACAATAGATGCCATTGTGCTGAGTTCTCACTGTATCTGATTGGCATAATTATATGTCAGATGAATCCAATGCCATCTTCTGGCCTTCATGGGCATTACACACGTGGTACGTAGACATACATGCAGGCAAAATAGCCATACACACAAAACAACAAATCTTTATAAGAAGGAAGAACATATTAAGGGGCTGTGAAGACAGCTCGTGTTGGTAAAATGCTTACCCCTCAAGCATGAGGACCAGAGTTCATATTTCCAGCATCCCCAAAAAAGTCAGGCATTGAAATGCATGGCAGGGAGGATTCTTGATGCTTACTGAGCAGTCAGTCTTGGCTAATCACTAAGCTCCAGGTTCAGTGTGATGCTGTGTAACATATTAAGATAAGGCCCAAAGAACTCCCTGGGTAACTTCTGTCTTGAAGAAGTTGGCTAGTTGTAATTTGTCTGCCCCTTAAGCACCTCAAACCAAGGAATTATTTCATTGAGAAGGCTTGGCATGGCAATTTCTGCACGTGGGAGGCAGAAACAGGCAGATCTCTGAGTTTGAGGCCCTCCTGGTCTATAGAGTGACCTCCATGACAGCCAGGGCTACACAGAGAAACCCTGTCTCAAAAAAAAAGTGTTATGTTGCCAATCTAGCCTGTCCATGCTAGAATTACAGGCATGTGCCCCACACTTGGATACTTGATGAAGGTTAGTATACAATCAGTTTATTTCACTTAAGATGTACTGCTTCCTTCCTTTACTTCCTTTTTGAGAATTTTAAAAGAGCTTAAACTTATCTGCCAAAGTAAAGCAAATATTAATTAAGCTAAAGGTAAAAATGTAAAATGACAGAAAACATTTCAACCACCAACTGTTATCAACATCAATACAAACAATATTAACAATCACCTGTCAGTTGTATCAAAACTTTCTCTCTAGGGACTATAGGGATTAATGGCACTGGTTAATCTTTCAGGACCCAAGTTTAGTTTTCAGCACCCACAATAGGCAGCTACAGCCACCTCTAAGTTCAACTCCAGTAGAACTACCTCTTCTGGCCTTTCAAGGTGTCTGCACACTTGGCACACAACCCAATCTAATGGTTTGAGTAAGAATAGCCCTACAGGCTCCTATTTGAATGCTTGGTCCCTGGTTAGCAGTACTGTTTGGAAGTGTGGCCCTATGAGAGGGGTGTCACTGGAGTGAGGGGCTGGACTGTGTGGTTTCAAATTCCCATACTAGGTAGGCCCAGTGTCCCTCTCTGTGTCCTGCATATATATATCAGGGTGTAAAACTCTCTGCTACTGATCTAGTTCAGTGCCTCCTTCTGTGCCACTAACACTTAAGCAAGCCCCCAATCAAATACTTTCTTTTAAAAGAGTTGCTTTGATCATGATGTCTCCTCAGAACAATAGAAGAGTAACTATGACACACACCTTAAAAAGCAGTATCAACCACCCACACATACAAAACAAAATAATTATCTTTCTGTTTAGGTTGTGGTTCTAACCATACTCCAAAGAATGCACTTCAGAGTCCACAGTGATCTTGAGACATTAGCACTCCTGAAGCTTGGTTTGGGAATTTTAAGTACAGCTTAAGATACCTCAGAGTGCTAAAGAAGGCTGGGCTTGTAAATCCACTGACTGTCATGTCCAAGACTCTGGGATCTATTCCTAGTACCACAACAAAAAAAGAGAAAACCCCAAACAAATCCTTTACTAAATGTTCTGCTACCTCTTCTAAAACTGTTTGAATCTGTTCTTAAAAACCTCACAACTACCAATGTTGTGACCAGGGTAAGTTTGTGGCCTTGGGCACAGAAACTTTCCCCTGGATCAAAGCATGAAACACTGCCAGGCATAGTGGCACACACCTGTAATCCCAGCACTCTGGGAGACAGAGGCAGATAGTTTCAGTTCAATGACAGCCAGGGATGCACAGAAAAATCCTGTCTCTAAACAAACAATAACAACAACAAAAAGTGCATGAAACACTGACCTCGAAGCCTTGGCTCGTACCCTGTAAAGTTTCTGGGCCAAGTTCAAGAGTCAGCAGCAGTACTCTTTTCCTACACAGCTTCCACAATCAATGTGAACACAGTAGTTAACACTGAAATCCTCCAGATGGAGACACTGCCCACGCTTCAACAAGAAGCTAAGAGAATTAGTAGTAGTAGGCATTTATGATTTCAGGAGTATAAATAATTTTTCATGTATCTCATCAAGATCTCTTCAGTAGTTAGGCCTTCCTTCAGTGTTCAAAGACTCAGCCCGTTCCCCTCTAGCCTGGTGAAATATCAGCCTCCCTGTCTAATGGGTGCACTCTCCTCTTCATCAGATGTGTGACAAATGTACACATATATAAACAAGTTTAAAAAATAATGATTTACACCTGACTGGAGAACTGAGCTCAGGATTCTCAAAGGTGTATACACACTTACATGCGTGGGAAACCCTAACAATATTTTAAAAGAAAAAAATCCAAAAACTTATGACAATATACACATATATTCATCAGGCTTGGTGGCACACATCTTTATGGTGGATCTCTGCAAGTTCCAGCCAGCATAATCTCTGAGTCCCAGGGGAGCCAAAGCTATATGGTGTGGCCATGTATCAAAACCAGAGACTGAAAAGATGGTTCAGAAAACTGGTTGCTACACAAACACAACAGACCTAGCACCTGTATCTCTAGCACTAACATTAGAATACATGCATGCATGCATTCATACATACACATGCACTGGTTATAGTGGTGGGGTACTTGTAACCCCAGTATAGGTGGGGAGGTGGAGACAAGCAGATTCCCATACCTGGCTAGCCTGCTAGCAATAAGCTTCAAGTTGAAGTCTCAGCCAGGTGTGGTGGTGCCTTTAATCCCAGCACTAGGGAGGCAGAAATAGGCAATCTCTGTGAGTTCAAGGTGAGGCCAGCCTGGTCTACAAAGTGAGTCCAGGACAGCCAGGATTACACAGAGAAACCCAGTCTTGAAAAACCAACAGCAACAAAACAACAATAACAAAAAATGTCTCCTAGCCCGGCATGGTAGCCCACACCTATATCCCAGCACTCACAGAGGCAGAGGCAGTTGGCTCTCTGTGAGTTCAAGGACAACCCAGTCTACAAAGTGAGTCCAGGACAGCCAAGGCTACACAGAGAAACCATTTGGGGGCTGAGGGATGGGCAGGAGTCTCCTGACATCAACCTCTGGCCTCCAGACACGAAAAAGGGGACAATTTGAACACTTTGTTTTAGAACTTAGATCAATTATCATGTAAATTCTCACTTGGTCCAATTAGTCCTGGAAACTGTTACATTCACTATATAGCAGAGACCACTCAGTCCTGGACTTGGCCACAGGTGCCACTTAACATGAGATGACAAAGGCCTACATTGAGTAGATGATACAGCTTAACATGAAATAAATGTTTTAACCAGGTGGTGGAGGCACACACCTTTAGTCCCAGTACTCAGGGTAGTCTTGTCTGAAAAATCCTCCCAAAGAGGGGCTGGAGAGATAAATAGCTCAGCAGTTAAGAACACAGTTCCACCTGGCAATGGTGGTGCAAGCCTTTAGTCACAGCACTTATTCCAGTAATCTGGATGTGATCAGTGGTAAAGTCTCTCGGCTCTTGTTCGTCTTAATTTAAAATGAGCCTAATGTAAAGCTGGGTATGATGGCACATGCCTTTAATCCCCGCACTTGATAGGCAGAGGCAACTGGATCTCTGAGACCAGCTTCATCATCTACAGAGTTCTAGGACAGCCAGAGCTGCATAGAGAAACCCTGTTTAAAAAAAAAAAAAAGGGAGAAAAAATGTTTTAAATAATGGGACTATTAGTGATCCATTATAGTGTTTATTTGCCTGGGTGGCAATTTGTGATTTCTTCTTAAGAGAAGACTTAATGTTCATAATTAAATATCAAGACCAGTATTAGGAAAAGAACATGAGGATGCCCTGGCTGACAGAGGCAAACAAAATGGCCTTCCTTCTTCCCTGTGTGTCTCTTTCAAAAGCCCATTACAAAACAATCAGAGAAGCCCCCACCTTCTGAGGAAAGAATCTTGGCTTTGAGGTAACAATCTAGCTGCCAACACTGGCTCAAATTCCAAATCAGAGGTCCAAAGTCTGACTGTAAACTCAGGCAAGCTGTACCATCTTTGTGAACCTGCCACGACACGGGGCTAATTTTTTTTTTTTTTTTTTTGTGGGGGGCTTTTGTTTGTTTTGAGACAGGGTCTCTCTACATCACCCTAACTGTCCTGGAACTCACTATGTAGACAATTCTCAATGACTGTGCATGGTGGTGCACACTTTTAATCCCAGCACTCGGGAGGCAGAGGCAGGTGGATCTCTACAATCCAAACAGATATGAATCATTAGAGTAGCTTACAGGCTATTGTAGTTAAACAATGGCTTGACAGAAACATAGGAATTTAGTCATTGTTCAGTCTAAGAGACTTGATGTTTCAGCATCAGGGTACTGGGAAGTTCCTGGAGAGCAGTTGATATTCAGTCTACATTAGAATCCTGAAGAGGCACAGTCAAAAAGGGAGCCAAGAAGGCAGCCAGTGAAGGAATTCCTCAGCTATAGGATAGATAAAACTTGATAGTGAGAATGAGGGCAAGCAGGCAAAAAACAAAAGCTTCCCTTTTCCATGTCCTTTTATAGAGGTATAGCCTTGAACTCAAGAGACCATCCTGCCCCGTCTCCTGAGTGCTGAGATTAAAGGTGTGTACCACCGTGGCCAGACACAAAGGGCTATTTGATACAAAACATGAAAGGAACCTGGCAGTGCTTTGGCACATAATTTCTACTAATACAATTCTCTAACAGTTGCCTTGCAATATAAAAGACCTCGATAGTTTTCTTCTTCGAAAAGTAATCACTTCTAAGAAACCATTTATGGTTTCTTTCCATTCTGGGATAGCAGAAGCCAACACTGAAGGTGTCCCAGCACTGAGGAAGAGGCAGAAAGAACTTGAAGACAGTCAGAGTTACAAAGTGAGAATCTGTCTCAAAAAAAAAAAAAAAAAAATGAAGCTGGGTGGGTGTTAAATTTTTCTCACCTTTAATGCTAGCACTCAGGAGGATCTTTATGAGCTCAGGGCTGGCCTGGTCTGTATACAGAGCTATATACCAGCCAAGTCTACATAGAAACCATGTCTCAAAAGAAAAAGAAACAAACAAACAAAAAAAAAAAAAAAAAAAGAAAAGAAAAGAAAATGAATGAATGAATACTGGGATTATTATACTCATGTAACTTTGTAGAAATATAACAAAAAGCACATAGAACATACCTTGCTTATAATATGCTATTATAACGAACATATGAATATGTTGATTCATATGGAGTATTAGAGATTTGTGTCAATTTGTTACAAACAGTAATCATAATGTCTAAAAGTATAAAAAAAAATTCTAGCCAGGTGTGATAGAGCACTCCCTTACTCCCAGCAGATCTGGAGACAGGCAAGTGGAGCTCTGTGAGTTCTGTCTAGGGGTGGGGGTGATTCTGTTCATCTTTGAAGACAATCCTTTCAATAGTTTATCAGAGGACATGACCTTAGAAAGATCTGGGAGGTGGGGGGAAAGCTTCTGTTACTATTTAGCATCCACATGTCTTCAAAGAAAGCCTTCCTTAAAGGGAAA
The DNA here is from genome assembly GCF_907164565.1 of Psammomys obesus. Lineage (NCBI taxonomy): Eukaryota > Metazoa > Chordata > Mammalia > Rodentia > Muridae > Psammomys > Psammomys obesus. Next base: position 4,571,012 of record NW_026596069.1, read on the forward strand.
CAGGCTGGTGTTTCTCTTGTGACACTGAAGAGTTGAAGTAATTCAATGTAATAGTTATATCTCGAGCACTGGAGTGCTGCATAAGCTGTAATCTTGGCCTATTCATGGGACTGTTCCAGGAAAGAGTCAGGTGAAAGATGCTACATTCTGATAGTCATTCCACACAAGTATTTCTCTTTTAAAACTGTCTAGTTTGGAGTGGTGGTACATCATTATAAGCATTTTGTTACCTATTTGTTGTTGTTACCTATTTGCCACATGATGGCATGTGGCTATCCCAGCACTGGCGAGGGGGTGGGTTATGTGTCTGAAGTAGGACTGACAACCAGGGCTACACAGAGACCTTGTCTCAAAAACTAGTAAACAAAACCAACTGGGCTTGGTAGCACACAACTTTACTCTTAACAACACCTGAGACAAATGACCTCTGAATTCAAGGGCAGTCTGGTCTACATGGCAATTTCTAGTAAAAACCAAACAAAACCCCCAAAGACCAAAAGTTCACATTCTTACCATCTGGGTTAAACTCCCAGCCTTCCCTCCCCCCTTCTCTCATGCACTGGAGCGGTGCATGAGTTTCTCTGTGTAGCCTTGGCTGTCCTGGACTCACTTTGTAGACCAGGCTGGCCTTGAACTCACAGAGTTCAACCTGCCTCTGCCTTCCTGAGTGCTGGGATTACAGTGGTGAGTCACCAAGGCCAGCAAAAGTTCACATTCTTTTATCAGTTTAAAGAAAACAATGAACTACAGGGATTAATATTTTTGGGTTTTGTTTATTTTCCCTGAGATAGGGCTTCTCTGTGTAACAGCAGGTAGATTTGTAGAGCTCAGCCTGCCTATCTCCTGAGAGTTGGAATTAACAGTTTATGCCACCATTCCCAGCTAATAATATTTTTGGGTTTCTGCTCTTGGTTAACCCCCTTCCCTTTCTGTGTGAACTACAGCATGGGCCACATCATTGTGGGCCTCCATTTTTTTTTTTCATTTATAAAATTAAGACATCTCCTGTCTCCCTCATGAATGAAGGGTTTGCGGCTCTGACAAACTCTTACAATAAAGTAGAAGGATTTGGGGTAGTATACTGCTGATATATCACAGATCCTGGGCACACTAGGCAAGCACTCCTCACCCAGCTATGGCCTCACCCAAGCATACCATCCTTAATAAACTCAAAGGGACAAGGCACTGCTTAGACCCAAGAACTATGTTCAAGGTTTACATGTAGAATTATAGTTTTTTAAATCTGCGATGGGATGTAAGAAAATATCACCACAGCAGACTTAGGTCAAAATAATCCAAAAGCAGCTGAAGACCATTTGAAGAATACTGTTCAGGAGCTGCATTAAACTCTGAATTAGTTTTTGTGCAGAAGCTCAAGTAGCCCAAGATGACCTTGAATTTTCATCATTCAGATTCACTCACTTCTCAAGAGATAAGATTACACCAATATACTAGCACATGAGGTAGAGCTGGAGAGCACTCTAGAAATGACCAACAAACATTCCTAACTCCATGACTCAATCAACCTCCTAAGACCAAGGGGAAGCTGGGCGCGGTGGCACACACCTATAGTCCCAGAACTCAATGAGGCACAAGCAGGCAGATCTCTGTGAGTTCCAGGCAAGCCAAGGCTACAGAGAGAAACCCTGTCTCAAAAACAAACAAACAAACAAACAAAAAAGGCCAAGGGGGGAAAAAGACTTTTTTGGTTGTCTTTAAAAAGTGATTAATTGTTAACACGAATTCAATCAATCCCAGCACTTTGGAGGGAGAGGCAGGAAGATCTGAGTTCCAGGCTAGGAAGGACTACACAAAGAAACCCCACCTTGAAAACAAATAAAACACACACACACAAAACAAACAACGACAGCTACAAAAGTAGAGGGCCAGCAAGATGGCTCAGCAGGTAGAGGCAGTTACCACCAAGCCTCAAGTCCTGAGTTTGATCTCCACCCAGGACCCACATGATTGAGAGAACTGACTCCCACAAGTTGTCTTCTGACCTACCACATGTACCGTGTTGACACCCACACACGTGGGCCCACAGTAAATAAATGTCATCTTCAAAAGTATAAGAACTTCCACAACATTAGGACCACCCCACTGAATCTGGGAGAAATATGAATGAAGTACACTTACACCTTAAATCCAGACACAAGCCAACACCAAAAAACTGCAACGGAAATCCCACAGTAAATTTGCCCAAGGTAATACTCACTGAAAGCAGAAAGTTTATAGTCCCAGAGGAAACAGCTACAATAGGAAAGAGAAACTATTTTGTCTCTGGATTGAATCTTCTTTTTTCCAATTCCATTCCTTCTTCCAATACCTAAGATGGAAATGCAGATGCAGTGAACAAAGTCTAGGTCAAGCCGAAGTTTTGCAAAAGTTACAAAAAAAAATTTTTTTTGCTTGTTTTTCGATACAAAGTTTCGCTGTGTAGCCCTGGCTGTCCTGGAAATCACTCTGTAGTCCAGGCTGGTGTCAAACTCAAGAAATCCATCCGCCTCTGTCTCCCAAGTGCTGGGATTAAAGGTGTGCAAGACCACACCTGGCTTTACATCAGGTTTATTTTAATTTAAAACCAATAAGAGCCAAGAGACTTCACCACTGAAAACATTTTCAGATTACTGGGATAAATGCTGGGATTAAAGGCGCACCACCACAGGATCAAAAGTTACAATTTAACAGAGCAGTTTCTGAAACAAACAAAACCATCTGGAGAATAAGCTCTCCTTCAAAAGATTTCTAATGCTAAGTATGAGACATGTAACCGAAGTGCCAGGGAGGATCAAAGGTTATATTCTAGTTTAATGGCACACTACTCCCACTATTATTAACTCCCACAGCTCCCCCCCCCCCCAAATATGGGTCAAAACTTGCTCTCTAGCCAGGATCTATCCCTTTGAGATTTCCACAGGTTTCTGTATACAAACATACTCCTAAGTCTTAAAAATTACCGGACAACATGCTAGGCCCCTGAGGACAAGGCACCTTGTGCCAGGAGGAGATGGTAAGTGTTGGTGGAGCCATTCATCCTTACTCAGTCTGGCATAAATCGCTTCACAATCTCTTCCACTTTACCCACTTTCCCAGTACTACAGAATTTATGCAAAGCAGATACTCCAGGCCCCACCCACTCAACCCTAGGAGAGGGCAATGAAAGCAGATAGGCCCAGAGGAATAAGTGAGCAAAGAGGAGTCATATCAGGGCAAGGAATGAAGGGCAAAACACACAGCTCCGAGGACAGGCATAAAACACAAAGTTTAAGATGGAGGCAAGGTAGTAGGCAAGGGGGGCTAGCGAGTAGACGTGTTAGATGGTGGGGGAGGAAAAAGGAGAAGTGCGAGAGTGAAGAGTTAAGCAAGAGAAGGATGAGACTAGAGAGAAAGAGGCCGGAGCCGGGCGGGGTAGAACAGGCAGAAGAAAAAGGTGAAAAGGAGGATGTGGGACAGGAGAGTACAGGGCACCCGGGGAGTTGGGGAAACGACAGGGCGACGGGTAGAGCAACTGGGTCCGGGCCGCGGGGGTGGAATCCAGACGCCGGGCGGGGGAGGGGACGCTGGGTGGGGGCCACCAGGCGGCGCAGGAGACCACCAAACTTTCCACCGACTGTTTCCTGGAGGGAGTTGAGGCACCGAGGCTACAGCTGCTGCCTCGCCTCCCTGGCCGGGGGCGACCGCGGCCGCCCAGAACCTGGGCACCCGGCCTCACGATCCCGTTGGTCCTCGGCGGGGACACGCAGCCCGGAGGAGGCCTTGCCCACCCGCGGTGGCCGCCTCCGTGAGCCCCTCCCCCATGGCGCCCCGGGACCCCTCGCCCGGCACCTCGAGACCCGACTCTCCAGGTTACTCCTGTCCGCCTCGGAGCTGAGCAGGGCCTCGAGAAGGCCTGGCAGGAGGAAACACGGCACAGCCCCCCTAGGATTGCCCACCTTTTCTCCTGACCCAGACGCGGCTGGGGCGGACGGGACCTCTCGCGCTCTGCCTTCTCTTCCTCCTGCTTCATGGAGCCATGCGCCTGGGTGGAGGTTCCCGAGAAAAGCCGAGCCCCAAGGCGGGTGAGGACGCCCGAAGGAGGCCAGCGGGAGGGCAGAGGAGGAAGCGGCGGGGCGGCGGCGGCCGGGGAAGAACTAGAGGTATTCCCGGGGCGGGCGGAGGACCGAGTCGAGTCGGGACCCGAGTCCTCCTCTATCCCAGCATCCACCGGAGGCAGTGAGGTAATGGAGGAAGAATGTAGGGAGTCCTCCAGTGGACCAAACGTCCTCTAGCGACTCGGTGAGAACCATAGAGCTCCCGAAGCGCTGAGAGGACCGCCCACTAGTCACGTGGCCGTAGTCCGCACATTTTTGTGATTGGCGCTGGTTAACGTATAGGCTACAGCTTTCCGTTTGTGGGGGCCGAGCCTCGGGCAGAGAGTCTCAGGCTGTGAGAGTCCCCAGGAAGACCTGGGGCCTACTGGGATCCTACCCTCCTGCGGGCGCGGAGCTCACCCAGAGCCGTTCACCGGTGTCAGGCCGGCCGGCGCAGTGTTTGCCGGGCGGCCTCAGCCAGCCCGCGGCGCAGAGCACGCCGGGAGTTGTAGTTCTGATCGCACCACGGCATTGTCCTGGAGGTTGCAGGTGGCACTTGGAGCTGCCGCCCAGGGAGCTCTGGCCTTCCCCAGGCAGTCACCCACGTTAGCGATGCAATTCGGAGCTGCCAACGGCTTTTCTCCCCTTTCGCCCACGCTCACATCACTCTGCCTGACCGAGTGTCCGCCTTCGAAAGCGGCCTGGAAGTAGGCAGCTTAAATCAAGCCAAAGACTGCCAGAACCAGGCCCGTGTGCCAGGCTGAATGTCAGACGTTGGCACTTGGCCTCCTTAGATTCCCGTTGCACTGGAGAAGGGCAGGCTGACTCAGCTTTAGGGGTGGCCCAGGCAGCACCTAGTCAGGGATGTACTTCAGCACGACCATAGCCCCAGATGATGTCAGCAGAATACCCACTGTACATGATAAGGCTAAAAGGACTAACTCCAGAGTAGGGTGGGTTCCCAGCACCCACATGGCTGCTCTCAACTGCTGTAACTCCAGCTCTAAGAGATCCAACACCCTCTTCTGGCCTCCCGGGCACTGCACACATGAGCTGCACATAAGCCTGTCAGCATACATACACATTTTAAAAAAAAGTCTTTTTTAAGTTGCTCAAGCACGTTTTCTGTTAAAGTATGAAGGCATGCTTAATGTGCTTGACTTCAAAAGACCAAAGGAAAAGTTTAAAAATTTTAAATTATGTTTAATAGTGAAAATTTCCAGCAAACCCCTTCTGCTCAAGAATACATGGTGTATGGAAGCATAATAAATTCTACTAGTGCATAATTACCTGTGAGAAACAAAACCTGAGGAAACTGAATGTTCAGTGCCTTATAGACTCAAGCTTTTAGAGAGAATCCACCAAAGATGTCAAGAAGAAAGATAACCCTATGCTGTATGGAAAGAAAGGTAACTTTTACATATATATATGTGTGTGTATATATATGTATATACATAGTCCCTACAGTAGTCTTTATTATTTCTATAACAAACCTGAAGTACTTATTGCTGGTTGAAGCCACACTAAACAGTGTCTGACTTTCCCTGTCTGCCTGAAGAACTGAGAACTATATGATCATATGACTTAGAGCCTGAATCACAGGAGGCAGAAAACCAGAGAGCAGGCTTTTGTCTTTTTTTTTTTTTTCTCTTCTGAATAAGAAGGCAAATTCCAACTTTAATCAAAATAATTTCACATAGTGAAGGTCTTTTCTAGCTGAATGTTTTAAAACATGACATTTGGGGAAAGGCCTCAGTCTACAGCTCCCACGGTGGTGCTAGACGGCCATTAAACAGCCCAGAGCTAGGGGAGTTATTGCTCCCTGGTTACCAAGCTGCCAGGAGGTAAATAATAGAACTAAGCTGGACTTGAAACACTCTCAAATTAAAACAGTTGTTGCTGTGAGCTGGTCAAAGGCATTTTATTGAGAAGTAGGGTCCAGATGCTGTCTTTGTCTTTACCTGATGCTGAGGTGGGGGAACAGGAAAAAAAAAAAATCCAGTGTCATCTCATCCACAAGCAATGGTCAGAAATTATGAAAACATAAACAAAACAGGCCTGGGGCTGTGGCTCTGTGCAGTAAACCTCCCTCGTTTGGAAGTGATACAGGGTTCAGTCCTCACCACGCGGGGGGGGGGGGGAATGGACTGTGAGCAGGAAGAAAAAAACTAGGCAATAACTTCTGTATGGGAAGGGTTGTGGCATTTTGTTTTCTTTTCTTTTCTGCATTACATGCAGAAATTCCCCTATCCCAGACAGGGTTACTCTGTGTAACCTGGAATTGGAACCGGCTGTCCTAGAACTCTGTAGACAGGGCTGGTTGTGAACTCAGAAATCTGCCTGCCTCTGCTTCCCAAATGCTGGGGTTAAAGGTGTTTGCTGCTACCATGTTGTAGGCTGTGATTAATATCCTAAACATCTGTATACCCAAATCACCACACAGAGACTGGGATTTATTTAATTAACCTAGAACACAATGCTGGGCAATAGTTACTCCATCCTAAACCTCCAAGCCCTCATAGTTTCCTAACATTTAGATTTCCCACATTATTATTATTCAGCAGAGCTGGGAGAACAGAGGCAGGAGCAGAGGTCTTGGAACGACGTGGAGAATGAACTGGACCTAAGATTTCACTAAAAGCAAGTGTAATGTGCGACCTAAAACAACAGGTTTCTCCAAAAATGTTTGCCTTTCCATCATTTCTTACCTTGAAGGTTAAGACAATGGTGTCATAATTACGGGCTTTCACTCTGGAATCAGACCGTATAATTCCAATTCCAGCCTTGACAATGAATTTCTGAGCATGCTTTACTCTGTTGAGTGAAGCTTACCCGCCTCAAAGGATTACTATATTATCTGCTTTGTTTTGTTGTCCTTTTACAACCTGTAATCTAGTTCAGGTTGTCCCCAAACTCCATATGTAGTCAAGATGTCCTCCTGATTCTCTTGTTTCCACCTCTTACACGCTGTGATTACAAATATGTACCACATGCCCAGTGTTGTTTGTTGTTTTTGTTTTATCTATCTGTCTGTCTGTCTGTCTATCTGGTTTTTCAACACAGGGTTTCTCTTTATAACCTTGGCTGTCCGGGACTTGCTTTGTAGACCATGCTGGCCTTGAACTCACAGGGATCCCCCTGCCTCTGCCTCCCTGAGGGCTGGGACTCCAGGCGTGCGTCACCACGCCTGGCTACGTGGCCAGTTTTTGAGGTGGCCCTGAGGCCTGATTCCAGGGTGTTGTGCATGCTCAGCTAGCACTCTACGGATTGAACCACTCCTCCGTCCTTAATGTTTTTTTCATTTGCTTGGTTTATTTTCTTATTACTTTTTCAGCTTTTAAAAGTATTTTTATATTATTTATGTTGGTTTTCTGTATGTGAGAGTGTTTTATCTGCATATATGAATATGTACCATGTGCATGCAGTACCTAGAGATGACAGAAAAGGATGTCAGATTCCCTTAGAACTGGAGCTAGAAACAGTAGTCATCCGCCATGTGAGTGCTGGGAATTTTACCTGGTTCCTCTGGAAGGGCAGTCAGTGCTCTTAACTGCTAAGCCATCTCTTAGATTTTTGGTGGTGGTGGTGGTCGGTTTTGTGGTTTTGAGACAGGGTTTCTTTATGTAGCCTTGGCTGTCAAGGGACTAGCTTTGTAGACCAGGCTGGCCTGCAACTCAAAGATCTGCCTGCCTCTTCCTCCTGAGTGTCGGGTTAAAGGTGTGAGCCAGCACACCCAGTTCCTATATTTTTTTTTAAGATTTATTTATTATTTATACAACATTCTACCTGTACACCAGATCTTACTATAGATTGTTGCTGGGAATTGAACTCAGGACCTTTGGAAGAACAGTGAGTGTTCTTAACCTCTGAGACATCTCTCCAGCCCATGGTTTTTGTTTGTTTGTTTGTTTGTTTCTTTTTGTTTTTTAAGATAGTTTTAGCTGGCTTGGAATTTATTTAGATCAGGAATCAGGTTGGCCTGAAACTCATAGCCAGCTGCCTGCTTCTTCCTAGAATAAAGACACACACATATCACCATGCCTAGGTTGTCTGTTTGTTTGCTGAGACAGAGCTACAGTGTCTCACCCTATAGCCTATGCTGTCCTGCAAGTCATTGTCCCACACTGACCTTGAACTTGAGTCAGTTCTCCTCCCGCAGCTGCCACCTGAGTTCTGGTATTATATATGTAAGTACCTTACACACACTTGCTATGAAAACTTAACCTTATATGAAGGTATTATGGAGAATTAGTACTGCGGTAGTTTGAATGAAAATGTCCCCCATGGGCTCACATATTTGAATATTTGCTCCCCAGTTTGTGGAACTGTTTGGAAAGGATTAGGAAGTATGGCATTGTTGGAAGAGGTGTGTCAGTGGAGGCAGGCTTTGAGGTTTCAAAAGCCCATGCTATTCCTAGTTGGATCTCTCTCTCTCTCTCTCTCTCTCTCTCTCCCTCTCCCCCCTCCCTCCATCTGTGTGTGTGTGTGTGTGTTTCCTACCTGTAGATCAGATGTAAACTCTCTCAGTTACTGCTCCAGCACCATGCTGCCTGCCTGATACAAAACTCCCTGTCATAATGGTCATGGACTAATCCTCTGAAACTGTAAGACTCCAATAAACTCTTTCTTCTATAAGTTGTCTTTGCCTTGGTGGGTTTTGTTGCTGTTGGTTTTGTTTTGTTTTGTTTTGATTTTTTCAAGACAGGGTTTCTCTGTGTAGCCTTGGTTGTCCTAGATTCACTTTGTAGACCAGGCTGGCCTCAAACTCACAGTAATCCCCTGCCTCTGCCTCCCTAAGTGCTGGGATTAAAGGCGTGTGCCACCACCGCCCAACTGCCATGGTGTTTCTGTCCTGGCAGTAGAAGGAGTAATAAAGACTTAAGAAGTTGATCTCTGGTTCCACACATTTGTACACATGCACACCCTTCGGCAGGTGAACACGCCCACACCACATATGTGCACCTGCCCATGCCCACACACGCATACAGGCATGCGCACCCAGAGAGGGAGGGAAAGAGAGAGAGAAGAGTTTGAGGCCAGCCATAGCTACCTACCAAGACCCTGCCTCAAACTTTTAACCACTACCAAGAAAAAAAAAAAAAAAAAAAAAAAACTAAACTAAACTAAAATCAGACAAGCAGATGATAACCCTTGAATGTTTAGATTTTGAAAAGGGAATAAGGCTGTTATAGAGGAATCTGTATAGCCAAGGGCAATGGTACAGGCCTGTGACTAGCTACTGGGAAGGCTGAGGTGGGGGGATGGAACTTGAGCTAAGCCTGGGCAGCATAATGAGCAGAGTGAGGCCCATTATGAAAGGGGACAGATTAGAGAGGGAAGGGGGAAATGTGAGCCCACACAGGTTAGCAAAGCAGAATGAACAAATTTTGCCATCTTAATTTCAAATGTGTAAAATAATAGTCATATGTAGGAAAGACAGGATAAACTATACCTTTGTTAACTAAAGGGGTGAATCAGTTTTACTGAGGGTTTTCTTAAATTTTTTATTACAATTTTTTCACTTTGTATCCCAGCTGTGGCTCCCTCCTTCACTTCCTCCCAGTCCCACCCTCCCCAACTCTTCTCTCCCTATGCACCTCCCCTAGTCCACTAATAGGGGAGGTTCTCCTCCCCTTCTGTCTGACCCTGGCCTATCAGGTCTCTTCAGGACTGGCTGCATTGTCTTCCTCTGTGACCTGGCAAAGCTGTATCCCCCAGGGGGAAGTGATCAAAAAGCCACTGAGTTCATGTCAGAGACAGCCCCTGCTCCCCTTACTAGGAACTCACTTGGAGACTGAGTCTATGGCCTACCTCTGAGCAGTGGTTTTAGGACCCCTCCATGCATGGTTGGGGTATTGGTCTCTGCAGGGACCCCTCAAAATCCTATATGCCACATTTTTTTTGAGATAAGTTGGCTTCAAATTTGAGATCCTTCTGCCTCCAGCTCCTATGTGTAGCATTACAGTATATACCACCATGCCTGGCCAAAGGGATGAATTTATTAAATATACTGTTGAATAAAAACAACCAGATATGCTATAGTATAGCTCCTTCCTAGTCTGCAGAAGGTCCTGGGTTTGTCCTCAGCACGAGTCGGGGGAGGGAGAGAACCCATCAACAAACACTAACAACAAACAAACAAGACCTTTCATTTCATGACTTGAGAGGAAGATGTTAGCAGGCCTCTGTGAGTTCCAGGCCAGTCTGGTCTACATAGCAAGTTGGAGTCCCACTTCAGCCTGGGGTGCATAGTGGGACACTGTCTCAAAAACAAAGCAAACAAGTAAAACAGAAACCAGAGCTAGGTCTATAGTTGAGTTAGGTTAAGTTAATGGTGTCTCTGGAGTAAGCCCTTCGTATGGAATAAATGGGGCGTGGTGGATGGTCCATAACCCCAACACTGTTGGAATCTGTAGGGTTAGGAATTCAAGGTCATCCTTGACCACAGAAAAGTTTCAAGGACAGCCTGGACTAGAGACCCTGTTTAAAATAAAATAAAGAAAATCACATGTAGCTCCCTGGGGGGCTGAGACCGAAGGATTGGGAATTCAAGGTCAGCCTATGCAACAAAGCAAACTAGACAGACTGAGAGTGAGCTCAAAGGTAGAGGCCTACTTAGCACGCAAGCCCTGGATTTGATCAGCAGCACTTCAAAACAAAACATAAGGAAAATAAAATACCAAATGCCAAATGTTTGTTCTAGGTGGAGGATGTATTTCAGTGTCGGAGCTCACACTTAGAATACATGAAACCTTTTGTCCAATCCCCAGGACAGGGATAGGTTGGGCACAACCAGTTATGTTTTAAAAGATGGTATGAACCCTAATTTTGGTATCAAATTCTATTCTCACTTAGGGTATCTTAGTAAAGAATATTCTTGCTGTTGCATAAAGAAACACTCGAACAAAGCAAAAGAAACCTGACAGGGCATTTTTTTTATATTTTATTCTATTGTATTTTTGTAAAAAAAAAAAAAGGTAGTACAGGCACCAAAGTGACTAGCACATAATACACAGCTAAGATGGTCTCTGGCTGTTATCCCTTATGCAAGAAGTAGCTACTCTGTCCCTAACTGGCTCAGGTTAAAACTCCCAGTATTCTTTTTATTGGCTACTTTATAAAGAGGCATTAAGGAAATGAAGGAGAAGGGGAAAAGGGTCAGCTGCTCTGTAACAGGGTCTTTTCTCTGTCCTTTTTTCTTTTCTTTCTTTTTTTTGTTTATTTTTGTTTTGTTTTTCTGAGATAGTGTTTCTTTGTGTAGCCTTGGCTGTCTTGGAACTCACTCTGTACACCAGGCTGGTCTTGAACTCATAGAGATACAATTGCCTCTACCTCCCAAGTGCAGGGACTAAAGGCAAATGTCATCACTCCTGGCATCAGGGTCTTTTCTTAAAGGAATGTTTTTGGTGGTTGGGAGACTTTACAATATTTGAAAGGCCAGGTGGTAGTGGTGGTGCACATCTTTAATACCAGCACTTGGAGGCAGAGGCAGGTGAATCTCTGTGAATTCAAGGTCAGCCTGGTCTACACAGTGAATTCCAGGATAGCCAGCCAAGGCTACACAGAGGAACCCTGTCTCTAAAAGGCAAAATAAAACAACAAAACAGAAAAGCTTCTTACAAGTTATAGCCACCATGATAGAAGAAAAATTCTTACAATGTATAGTTAAAAAACTATTTTCAAGTATAAAGGAATTGAATTCTAGGAGTGGGTGAAGAATCTAAAAGAGGGAGCTGGAAAGATGGTTGCAGAGGATCCAGGTTCCGATTCTAGCACCCACATGGTGGCTCCAGGCATCCTGATGCTTCCCTTCTGATTCCCTCTGGCAGCATGTACACATGTGGTATACATTCACACATATATATAGGCAAAACCTCATGCAGGTAAAATAATCTCTACAAAGAAAAAAAGAGGCTGGAGAGATGGCTCAGAGGTTAAGAGCACTAGCTGTTCTTCCAAAGTCCTGAGTTCCCAGCAACCATATGGTGGCTCACAACCATATCTGTAATGTGATCTTAGGCCCTGCTGGCACACATGCAGGCAGAATACTGTATAAATAAATAAATAAATAAATAAATAAATAAATAAATAAATAAATA
>NW_026596069.1:4583193-4588435 GCF_907164565.1 Psammomys obesus
ATAAATAAATAAATAAATAAATAAATAAATAAATAAATAAATAAATAAATAACACTTTAAAAAAATCCAAAAGAACAAAGTAGGGAAGCTGAGGATGTGACTTATTTGGTTGAGAGCTTGCCCGCCCAGCACGGGTTCTATACCTAGTACTGAATAAACCAGAAATGGTGGTACATGGCTATAGCCTGAGCTGTCAGGAGCTGAAGGGAGGAAAGTCAGACTTCAAGGTCATTCTTGACTACATACTGAATTTGAGACTAGCCTGGGATACATGAGACCCTGCCTCAAATCCATCAGAGAAAAATTAAAGAAGAGGGTAGATGTGGTAACTGTTGCTGGGTGTCGCCCAGTGAAGGCGGCTTGGACATGAGTTTAAGCTGGCTGGCAACTACACAGACTGCTTGGGATCTCAGTTCAGCTCCAAGCCTTTCTCAGAGGGAGCTTTTTACTTACTTACTTACATTTTATGTGCATTTAGGTGTTTCTTTCAGCATGTATGTCTGTATGGGAGTATCGGATCCCCTGGAACAGGAATTACAGACAGGTGTGAGCTGTCATTTGAGTGCTGAGAATTGAACCCAGGTCCTCCAGAAGAGTAGCCAGTGTTTTTAACTGCTGAGCTATCTCTCTGGCCCCCCAGGGTGAGCTTTTAAGCACAAAATCCATATCCTGGGTTCACATAATTCAGTTAATGAGAACAGTTTGCCAAAACTGAACTACAGAAGCCAAAAGGCAAAGTTAATACATTTAGAAACTTTCCTAGAACTATGGACTTTGATGGATTGGGTCTTTGTTTTCATTTTTGGCAGGTGGTACGTCTACCTGCTGAGTTTTATGGCCTGAATAGCACATCTATCATGGAGTCAGTTGTGCTGAGGTCTGGGGCACTGTTACAGTAACCTCCTCAAATGAGCAACTTGAGACAACCATGCTGTGGGTCCTGAGACCCCTGGGCAGTCTTCTGTCACTGCTGCTTGTCACTGCAGTGTTACCACAGAAAGCAGAGAGAGACACCCTCCTTCTCTCCCCTACCTTCTACTTTTTCCTTAGTGTTAGCAGACCCTGAAAGGAAATGGGATGATGCCAGGCATGTCTTGGAATTTGCATCTGTGGGTTCTTTCCCAGCCCTCCAATGCCAGCTTGAGAAAGCTGGAGTTGGCCTGCACAAATAGGTAAATAAGGACAGAGCCACCTCTGAAAGGTCTAAGGAGGTGAGCTTTCTCTGTTCTGCTGGAAACAGCCTAGGCACAGATCCTTCTGGATCTGGTAGAAACCTTAGAAGTTCTGGGCTGTTTCCCAAGAATACTGAAAGCTGTCATCATCCCTGAACTGTCTGGCAGCTTGGGGCTTACTGAGCTTCTGGATTTCTGGTTCTCCATGCTGTAGCCATCCAGACATGCCAGGGGAAGATAAGATCTGGGGTCAGCTGTTTTCCCCCTTTGGCCTCTCTGAGATTGGTGGGCTACAGGCCAAGAGTTAATGTTCCACAGCTGTTGCAAGGACACTTAGGACACTGGGCCTGTTACAGTTCTCAGAGAGGACAGCCCAAGGGAACAAATTAGTACTTTTTTTTTCCTGACTGGTCTTCTAGATGTTGGCATGCAAAGAAGATGGGGCAACAGTGAAGCTTAATAAACAACTGACCTCTAATGACATCCCATCTCTGAAAAATAGGATGTTTCCCTACACCTAGCAACAACCTAATTTAGAGGCAAACCATTTCCTTCAAGTGAACTTTTAGAAAAAATTCCCTATCTAGCATCTTAACTGGGTATGCATGTGATTTAAACAAGATGCATTATAAGAAGGGACATGCACAATAGGCAAAAGAAAGGCATGAGCTATGCTAGCAATCAAAATAGAGAACCACCTCCATTGTGCCCCTTAGTAACAAGGAACTCCATAAAAAGAGGTCTTGAACAATAACCAGGGCCCTGAGAACTCTTACTCATGTTGCCCACCATCAACCTTGACAGTGTCTCTTCTTTAACTTATAGTATCAACTTGCTCCAAATAAAGTTATCTTGCCACTTTGAAAATGTGAATGAACACTGATTTTTCAATACCTTGCAAAAAAGGCCATGAACCTGGAAAGAGTTGGTACAGAGCCCAACCACCAGTAACAGGATTGGCTTCTCTGGGACAGAAGTAAGTAGCTCGAATGGCTACCACCAAACATGCTAAGCAACAGAAGTGATCAAACCTGAGGGTAACATCAAGGCAAAGAAGAGAGTTTGCCTGACAGTAGCAGGACTTCCTGAAAAATAGCTTCACAGCCTCCACCTTGCCCACCCGAGCAGTGTGTCTGTTATGCAGAACAGGCCAGTGTGAACACCATGAAGCTTACAGGACTGAGCATACAGAAATGTCACCCAAAGAGTAAATGCATGGGCACCACAGTGGGCACTATAGTTCCAGTTACTCAGGAAGCTGAGGTAGGAAGATCATTTGAGAGCAGGTCAAGCCCAGCATGGTCAACTTTAGAGACCCTATCTCAAAAACAAACAAATGGAATAGGTGTCAGGTCCAGAGGTTATCTACTACCACTGTTGTCAAATTGGCTTAAAAAATGTATATGGCTATTTTGCCTGCATGCATGTCTATACACCATTTGTGTGCCCCTGTGGGACCCTGCTATTAAGGTCAAAGTCTGGCATTTCCAGATAGCCTCTGAGCTTGGTATAATACTACTGACTTCCTTTCTCAGGTGGGTTCCCTCTCTGCTGATCTGGGGAACCCCAGATCCTTTAAGGAGAGTCAAATGGCCCTCAGGGAGATTACAGGTTCCACCTTTGCTGATACCCACTCTGCAAGCACCGGAGGATTCCTGGAGATAACGCACCTTATGCTAATGAGATGTCTTGGTTTTCAACCACTGACCTTTAACCAGACCTGAGTTCTTCCCCGACCCATAGGATAATTAAGTACTGCTTTCCCCTCTTTTGTAGTTACGTGTAAATAAAGTACCCCTGATGGCCTTAGGCCCAGTGAATCAAACACATTCTCCCTTAACACTATTCCCACTGCCAAAAGTTCCCAAGCCCCTGTTTCACAGGAAATAAGGGGGGCCGGCACCATCAATTTTACCACAACCAGCTGAAACTCACTGGATCCCCAAGGCTTGGTTTCCAGTCATTCAGCCATGTGACGCTGCCTGCCGAGAGAGCTTCCATTCACCAGCTGCCGCCTTCTTTCTCTTGGTGTTCCACCCACTCCTGTGCCCATCTGCAAGAGCAAGCAGCTGGCTGTGCTTGAACCAGCCATTTTGTCTGCCCAGACAAAACTGGGCTCCTGCCTTTTTCTGTTTTCTTTCATGAGCTCCGAGCCAACCTTCATTACCAGCTGTTCAGAAAGCAGCCACCGACTTGTCCAAGCCAGGCTGGCCCCTCGTTGCCACCTGGCTTGGGTTCTAGAGCCCTGAGCTCCTTTGACCCGGATGCTTCATCGTTTCGGCCTGGAGCACGCACTTCTGGATTCGCTCTTGAGCTCCCTGGGAGAGGACCCAACAAAGCTCAGGCTCCTGCCAGGCATGAGCCACATGCCGGGTGTTTGAGGAGGCCAGAAGGGAGCACAAGCTCCCCAGGAACTGAAGTTTGAGCAGTTGTAAGCTGTTCTGTGAGTACTGGTAATTGAACCCTGGTTCTTTGGAAGAACAGCCTGTGCTGAGCCATGTCTCCAGGTCCCCTCTGTTAGTTCTAAGTGTTGATGTTTTTCTTTGCTGTGGTCCGCAGAAACTCATGGCCGAAGTGAGAACAAGTTACTATATAATGCTCAGCCCTAAATAGGACACCTCTATCACCGCCCCCTCCCAAGCTTCCCTCCCCTTGAAGAAGAGGGGGTGGAAAGAATGTTAGAGATGAAGATGAGGACAAAAACAAACAAACAAACAAATAAAGAGATGAAGATGAGGAAGAGTGCTGTCAAATGCTGTCTTTTAGATATGGCATGATCCTTGCAGCCGTGCACTCACTGTCACTATGGTTACCTGAACAAGATCTAATTAACAAGATCAGAAGAACCACAATACACAGTTCTAATTGGACTTAGTGGGTCGAAAAACAAAAACCAACATAAAAAGGGAGAAGCCCTGTAGTGAGAAGATGGATTGGGGAATTGAGAGGGCGTGAGTGCCCTGTGCTCACAGATCAGCACTAGGGAAAGCACAAATGTTAATCTCTCAGACTTGTCTCTTCTAAGAAAGAATGTATAGGGGCTGGAGAGTGGGCTTGGAGGTTAAGAACACTGGCTGTTTTTCCAAAGGTCCTGAGTTCAATTCCCAGCAACCACATGGTGGCTCACAACCATCTATAGTTTGATCTATAATGATATCTGGTGCCCAAGCACACATGCAGGTAGAATGCTATATAAATTAAGAAATTAAAAAAAAGGATGTATACCTGTTTCTGCCAGAAAGCTGAGAAAGAATGTAATGAATAGCCTGATGAAGAGACTCGCCTGCCTTTGCCTCCCCATGTGCTGGGATTACAGGCGTTCACCTGTAATCAGCTGTAATCAGCTGTTCCAGCTCGGAAGTCACGTCTTAAACAGATATTTTACATCTGTTCCTCAGATGCCAGGCCAAAGTATTTTATGCAGCAAAATGTTCAGTCATCATAAATAGAGAAAACAAGACATTCCATGATAAAGCCAAATTTAATCACTATCTATGTATTTGTATCTATACAAATCCAGCCACATAGAAGGTGCTAGAAGAAAGCTTTCTATTTGAAAAGACTAACTACACCCAAGAAAACACAAAAAAATAAATAATGTCAAACTAGAAAATAAAAAAAAAGCCCCACATCACAACAAAATAACTCACTGACAACTCTCAACATCAATGGTCTCAATTTCCCTAGTAAAAGACACTGACTAACAGAATGAATTAGGAAAAAGGATCCATCCTTCTGCTGCATCCAAGAAACACCATAACATCTAGGATAAACATTGCCTCAGGGTAATAAAAAGAATAAATGAAACAAAAAGTTGATTCTTTTGAGAAAATCAATGAGACTGACAAACCCTTAACCAAATTAACTAAAAGGTGGAGGGAAAAGATCCAATAAGAGAATTAGAGATGAGAGATAGGTGGTGATGATTCATACCTTTAATCCTAGATCTCTGGGTTCAAGGCCAGCCTGGTCTACAGAGTAAGTTCCAGGACAGCTAGAGATACACAGAGAAACCCTGTTTCAAAACACACACACACACACACACACACACACACACACACACACACACA
>NW_026596069.1:4588445-4648069 GCF_907164565.1 Psammomys obesus
ACACACACACACACACACACACACACACACACACACACACACACAATTAGAGATGAAAAAGAACAGGCACTGAAGAAATCTAGAGAAATCATAAGGAGATAAAAACCTGTGTTCCACCATTTGGAAAACTTAAAACAAATGAATAATTTTCTTGATATATATCACCTATCAAAGTTAAATCATCAAGAGTGTACAAGCAAACAGACTAGCTGTTAGTGAAATAGAAGCAGCAATTAAAATCCTCCCAACCAAAAATAAAAGCCCAGAGCCAGATGGTTTTAAATTCTACCAGACTTTCAAAGGTTAATCCTAATACTTCTTAAATTATTCCACAAAAGAGAAACAGAATATTTCCCAGTTCTCCGTATGAGGCCACAGTTACTGTAATACATAAATCATACAAAGACCCAATAAAGAAACAGAATTACAGACTAATTTTCCTTATGAACATAGATGCAAAAATTCTCAATAAAACACTTGCAAATTGATTCAAGAGCACATGAAAAAGATTACCCACTATGATCAAGTCTGCTTCATCCCAAAGACACAGGGATGGTTCAACTTACATAAACTGATAAATGCAATCTACCATGTAAACAGACTGAAGGACTTGTATGATAAAAATGTTAAGACACCGAAGAAAGAAACTGAAGAAGATATTAGAAGACGGAAAGCTCTCCTATGCTCACGAATCAATAGGTTTAATATGGTTAAAATGTCCATCTTACCGAAAGCAATCTACAGATTCAATGCAATTCCCATCAAAATTCCAGCACTATTCTTTGCAGAACTTGAAAGAACAATTTTCAGCTTCATGTGGAACCACAAAAAAACAAAACAAAACAAAAGAAAACACCCAGTGTAGCTAAAACAATCATGGATGGTAAGAGAACTGCTGGAGCCATCACCATCTCTCTTCAGAGCTCTAGGAAGAGAAACAGCATGGTCTTGGCACACAGCCACATTAATATATGGAATAAAAGTAAAGATCCAGAAATAAGCCCACACATCTATGGACACCTGATTTTTTATATAAAGAGCCAGAAATGCACACTGGAAAAAAGATGGCATCTTCAACAAATGGTGCTGGTCAAGTTAAATGGCTGTATGTAGAAGAATTCTAATAGATTTGTATCTATAACCCTGCAAAAACTTCAACTCCGAGTGGGCCAAAGACAGATACACTGAATCTGAATGAAGAAAAAGTAGGAAATAGCCTTGAACTCACTGGCCCAGGAAAAGACTTCCTGACCAGGATAGCAATAGCACAGATGCTACGAACAATAATAAATAAATGGGACCTCATCAAACTGAGAATCTACTGTATAGCAAAGGCCACTATTATTTGGGAGAAGCATCAGGCTGCAAAATGGGAAAAAGTCTTTTTTCCAACTACACATCTGATAAAAGGCTAATATCCAAAATATATAAAGGATTAAAAAAACAAAACGAAACCTCAACATCAACAAACCAAATAACCCAGTTAAAAAATGGGGAACAGATCCAAACCAATAGTTCTCAAAAAAGGAAACTCAAATGGCTGAGAAACACTGAAAGAAATGTTCACCATTCTTAGTCATGAGGGAAATACAAATCAGAACTACTTTGAGATTTCCTCCTACACCAGTCAGGATGGCCAAGATCAGTAAAATAAATGACAGCTCATGCTGGCAAGAATGTAAGGTAAGCAGAACACGCCTCCATGGCTGGTGGGAGTATAACTTGTGCACTCACAGTGGAAATCAGTGTGGTGGTTCCTTAGGAAGCTAGGAATAGATCAGATCGACCTCAAGATCTAGATGTATTAGTCTTGAGCATATACACAAAGGACTCTACATCCTACTACAGAGACACTTGCTCATCCAGTGTCATTTCTCCTCTATTCATAATAGCCAGATACGGGAAACAGTCTAGATGTCTGTCAAGAGATGAGTAGATTTTTAAAATGTGGTAAGTTTATACAATGGAATATTAGTCATCCATTAAAAATGAAATCAGGAAATTTGCAGGTAAATGGATGAAACTAGGGAAAAGGACCCTGAGTAAGATAACTCACTCAGAAGGACAAGTGTATTATGTACTCACTTTTACGTGGAGGTTAGTGGTTAAGTCAGATGTAAGCAGGTAAGGTAGTAAGCAAGTTACAGTCCATATAAGCACAGACGTTGGGTAGAGGGGAAAGGACCCTGGGGAGAGGTTAGTATTATTAAAAAGGAAAATAGAATAGAAAGTTATGGATGGACGGGGTCAGGTGAGGACGAATGGGAATATCAACCAGGGATTGGGAGGGGAAAGGGCAACGAGGGAAGGAATACAGGGAAGGACAGCTGAACTAAGGGTGTTTGACAGATCATACGGAAACCTAATACAGTAGAAGCTTCCTATCATATATACACATATGCAGGTGATCTACAGGACATGGCTAAATAGTGGGAGAGACAAAGCCCCCATTGCACGTCTCTCAACACCAAGTGAAGCTTCCATTTCCTGGGAACAGGTTACATAAAATTGAGATGTTGGTCAAAAGGATCCAGTGGAAACCCCTGACAACCCTGCTATTGGCGAGGTTATGGTGGCTCTCCACAACTGATAGTAAGGCTCTATCGCTGAAGACAACAACTCATTGAACATAGCAAAGTAGAACTGGCGCCTCTCGAGAGCCTTCACCCATATGGACTAAGACCAAGAACCTGAGTAGGGCCTAGGGGAAAGCCAAATACTAATTTTTATTGCTGAAGGAACATAGCAATAAAATGCCTCCTGAAAACATCCTTCTCTACTGACCAGTGCCTTGCTCGCCATCATCAGAGAAGCTTCCTTCTGCAGCAGACGGGAACAAATGCAGAGAGCTACAACTGGACAAAGCATAAATAGTGAGAAACCTAGCTGGGCAAGGTCCTGCATACCTGTAATCCCAGCATTCTGGGAGGCAGAGGCAGGCAGATCACTGTGAGTTCAAGGCCAGCCTGGTCTTCAAAGTGAATCCAGTGCTAAGGCTACACAGAGAAACCCAACCAAGCAACCAACCAACCAAACAAAAAACCTTGGAACACTCAGGCCTAAATGGGATGTCTCTATCAAATCCCTCCCCTCAGGACTTAGGGTACTCTGGAATAGGAATCAGAAAGAGTGTAAAAACCAGAGGGGATGAAGGACAGCAAGGAATGAAGGCCTTCTCTGGCACACATACGAACTCATAGAGACTGTGGCTGCATGCATGGGGCCTCTATGTGTCTGCAGCAGATGGGTCCTAGAGCAAAAAGGAGTGAACACACCTGTCCCTAACCCAGAAGATATCTCCAAGTGATAGCTGCTTGGAAATGAAAAATTAATTTTCTTCAAGGGAGTCTCACTGGGGAAACAAATCATTCTTAAGAGGGGCTCCATGCGCAGCAGTAGATGATCAACAGCTAATGAACTCAACGATGTCTTTGGAGGTTCTTTGTCTCATAATTTCGTCAGGGCATTCTTTTAACTTTACAGGTCTTTTGCATATATATATATATATGTATGTATGTATGTATATTATGCCTTCTGGTTTTGGGTTTTGGATGACTCGTTTGTGTCAAGTTGAAATAAAAACTAACCAGCACATGGTACATGGCTGTCTAAATGTGTCTTTCTTTCTTTCTTTCTTTCTTTCTTTCTTTCTTTCTTTCTTTCTTTCTTTCTTTCTTTCTTTCTTTCTTTCTTTCCCTCCCTTCCTTCCTTCCTTCCTTCCTTCCTTCCTTCCTTCCTTCCTTCCTTCCTTTCCTTCTTTCTTTCTTTCCTTCTGTTTTTTTAAGACAGGGTCTTTTTTTCCCCTCACTGTGCTGGAACTCTCTTTGTATAGCAGTCTGGCTGAATTTACAGAAATGCCTCTGCCTCTCAAGTATTGGGATTAAAGGTTTGCCCCACCAATCCTGGCCAAGACATTCCTTTTTTTTTTTTTTTTTTTTTTCTTATTAGTTACATTTTGTTAACTCTGTGTCCCAGCTGTATCCTGCTCCCTCATTCCCTCCCCAACCCCACACTCCCTCCCTGGTCTCCTCCCTGCCCCTTTCCAAGTCCACTGATAGGGGGTCCTCCCCTTTCATTTGACCCTGTTTTATCAGGTATCTTCAGGGCTGGCTGCAAAGTCCTCCTCTGTGGCCTAACAGGACTGCTCCTCCGCTGGCGGGGTGGGGAGGTCAAAGAGCCTGCCCTTGAGATCCTGTTAGAAATAGTCCTTGTTCCCCTTACTTTGGGAAACTACTTGGTTTCTGAGCTACCACGGGCCACAGCAGAAGTTCTAGGTTATATCCATAGATGGTCCTTGGTTGAGTGTCAGTCTCAGAAAAGACCCTGTGACCAGATATATTTGGTCCTTGTAGTGCTCCTATCCTTTCTATATCATACTAACTCCCCTTCTTTCATATGATTCCCTGCACTCTGCCGTGGGTTTGGTTATGAGTCTTAGCAAGACATTCCTTTTTAAGGCCCATGGATCAAAGTGATCCCAGTAGGTCAGGACACATTCTAGGGGAACTTTGGCTGTCTTACCCATCTGTAAGACAAAAGCAGATATACTGGAACTTCTTTCACATCCTCTCTCTCTGTTTCTGCCCCCCCCTTACATCTTCTGGAGACTTATTCATATGGACAGGGCATGCAGTCTGCCAGCCAGTCCAACTAGTGAAGATCCTGCCTGTTCCTCCCACTCCAGACCCTCCCTTGGAGTTCCCAGAACATTCTACTTATATTTTTTTAAGAGTTATTTATTTATGCATATAAACACTCAATTTGCATGTATGCCTGTATGGCAGAAAAGAAGATCAGATCCCAGTATAGATGGTTGTGAGCCACCATGCGGTTGTTGGGAATTGAACTCAGGACCCCTGGAAGAGCAGACAGTGCTCTTAACTGCTGAGCCATCTCTCCAGCTACTTCTATTCTTAAGAGCTCTAAGAAAGAGCAAGGACAAGCTTCCAGTAGCCCGTGTAGGTTTTGGAAAAAAACAGCTAAAGCCCCTCAGGGTACCAGCAGCCAACGAAACTTTCCTACACAGACACAGAACTATCTCATGGTGGCCTCTACTCCAATTTCAGGCATCGCCCACCTTGAACTCAAAGCAGGCATGATATTGCTTTCTTTTTTCTATGTTAGAAGACTTAGGACTGCTTCAGGTTTTGCCTTTGTGCTAGAACAGCGCAAGAAACAGAAAGTTGAGCAAGTCTCCCCTTCACTGAATCAACCCACATTCAGGTGCCCACGCTTTAGCTGTTCACAGGTCAAGAACCCAAGAGACAATGTGGGAAGTGGCTGAGCAGACTAGTGACTGTCCCCACGTACCTTCCCCAGCTGTAACAAGCGGCAATCTGTCCTCTCTCCCCCTTCCTCTCTGAGAAGACTATTGGTTCCTTGGAGTCCAGTTTGCTGTGTTTCTTGGCTTGGTTCTCACAGGTGAAATCTCTGTCCAGTTGTCTATCTGAGAACAGTGTGTGCTGCTCTGTAGGAGCCCCACGCCCCACTCTGCTTACTCGGCATTGTTGAGGTGTTCCCTCGCTTAGGTGAAACCCTTGGAATGCAGAACTGCCAAGGTCACTTTGGTGTCCTAAGGAATTTTCAGTAAGGTATATGAGCTTGAGGAGAGGTCTTCTCATGTCCCAGATGAGACACCCTCTCCCAAGAAATATAATAGGGTTCTGGTGGTAATCTAACAGATTGTCTAGCTGGTTCCCTTGGCTACACAAAGAATTGACTATGCCAGGTAGGATCAGGCTGGGCCAGTCAGTAGGTATCCTTAAGGATTTTCCAGGCCCCCAGAGCATTAATTGGCGGCTACTTCATGTTGTTCTAGAAAGTCAACTTTCCAAGAAAAGCCTTCGAATTGACTTCAAGGAAATGACTCACAGTTCCAACAGCCATGAACCTGTATTAAGCTTATTGTTCTTCGTAACTTCGCCAAGACTGTTGTGCCAAATGCAGTCTTCCAAAATGACCTCAGAAAATTAAGCTAATGGCAACTCTATGTCTCATGGAAGCCATTTCTATTTGTGACCTGCCAACAGGAGTTGATTCTGGCTGCTTGTGCCTCCATCTCATTCAGGAAATTTGGCAGAGAATTATATCTGTGCAGACTCTATTACCTCCTGCTCATTCAACAGGTAAAATTGTACAACTGAGTTCCCAAGGAAGCGGGTTTCAAGGGCATATGCATGTGTATCATGATGACTGTCCCAATGAAGAATATTAGTTGTTACAGAGCTGGCTGTGAAAGCATGAGGAACTGAATTCAGATCTCCAGTATCTCTGTTTAAAAAGTCAAATGCAAGCCAGGCAGTGGTGGCGAATGCCTTTAATCCCAGCATTCAGGGAGGTAGAGGCAGGCAGATATGGGTGAGTTCATGCCGGTCTGCTCTACGGAGTGATTTCCAGGCCAGCCAGGGCTACACACAGGCATCCTGTCTCGAAAAACAAAAACAAGTCAGATGCTGCAGGAAGTCTCTATAGCTGAAGCATTTGAGAGAGAAGAGACAGAAGGATCTCCGGCCTAGCCCGTGCCTGAGCTGTAGGCTCTCAGAAAATAAGTTGAAGAGGAACTGTTGGAGGCTGTTTTCTCCATGTGTGCATGCCTGTGTGCAATACATAAAGAGCAGTCCTCCTGTTTCTGCCCCTTCTGGCTGGGGTTATGAACATTCAAGGGATTCCTGCTTTGTCATGTGTGTGAGAAGCCATCTCTCTAGACCCTAACATACCATGTTTTAGCAGGACCTGCAGGAAGCAACATTTCAGTGTGTTGTAGATCCAGTGTCTACATGTAGTCCATGCCTGGGGGGGGGGGGGCAGTCAGGTCTCAGGGAGGACTTTGAGGAAGTTGTTTGGAGAATCTGTGCTTCTTTAACATGAAGGCCAAAGCAAGGTGCTCAGATATGACATTCTGTTGCTCAGTTCAAACAATTCCCCTTATGTTAGGCTGGGGCCCAGTTGGTAGGGTAGTTGCTGGGCTTGCACAGAACTCTGCCTTCCATGCCACAAAGCAGGCATGATGGTGCCAGTCTGTAAACTCCAGCACCACGGCAATAGGAGTATCAGGAGCTGAGGTTCGTCCTCTGCTACATAACAAAGTCTAATCCTAGCCTTGGATTCATGAAATCCTGCCATAAAAGTAAAAAGAAAACTTCTGTGAATTTACTTGGGGCTGGACAGGCCCCTCCTTTTGTTAGCTTCAAGCCCATGCTAAATTTATATGAATATTCCACATGCTTACATTAGAGAACCTGGTGACTAAAAATGAAGAAAAAAGCCAGGTGGTGTGTTATATGCTTACAGTCTCAGCACTTGGGAGACGGAGACAGCAGGTTCCTGAGTTCTTTTCCTACCTGTGCTACATAGTGAATATGAGGTTATTCTGGACCACATGAAACTGTCTAAAACAAACAAACAAACAATCGCAAAAAAGAGAAAAAAACTTATAGTCTTTTTTGTTTTGTTTTTTGAGACAGGGTTTTTCTATGTAGCCTTGGCTGTCCTGGACTCACTTTGTAGACCAGGCTGGCCTTGAACTCACAGAGATCAGCCTGCCTTTGCCTCTGTGAGTGCTGGGATCACAGGTGTGTGCCACCACGCCCAGCTTCAGAGGTTTGTTTTTTAAAGATTCATTTTATTTGTGTATGTGTGTGTGTTTATGCCATGTATGTTCAGGTGCTTTCAGAGGCCAGAAGAGTGTGTTAGCTCTCCTGGAGCAGGAATTACAGATGGTTACAGGTGGCAAGCCACCTGACATGGGTGGAGGAAACCAAAGTTGAATAACTCCTCCTCTTCCGTTCTTTCCTGAAGTGAGCTAGACATAGCAAACAGGAGGGTGAATGAGAAGGAAGTGGTGAAACTGCTAGAGGGCAAACCTGAAACAAAACTTTTACAGTAGAGAGAGAATGAGACAGACAGAGACAGAGAAATAGACAGACACAAAGTGAAAGCCTGGGCTTGGTGTGGGTTTTTGAAACCTCAAAGGCCATCGCCAGTGATACACTTCCTCCAACAAGGCCACACCCACAATCCCTGTCAAGTAATGTTACCCCCTAACGACCAGTCATTCAAATATTTGGGCCATTCTTATTCCAACCATCTAACAGATTAAGTTGACAAGCAAGATGAATTATCACACTGGGCAGGCACTCTCCTGCAGTGTACCTGTGGATTTCAGAGAACAACTTTCGCCTTCCACCCTTCCATTCCAGGGACTGAATACAGGTTGTCAAGCTTGCACAGCGCGCACTTTTGTCTGTTGACCCAATTCCTTGTTGCTCTTTTGCCTAGTTATGTTATGCACTACTAGGAGTACTACCGTGTTTGTTAAGACGCAACCTTGTTTCCTCTTCAATTCTGCCAACTTTGCTTTGTGCATTTTGCAGCTGCATGCTACAGTACAAATATGCTTATATATTCGTTCTTGCTGGGGTAAACGTTTTAATTTACGTGTATGTCTGTGTGAGTAGGTGCCACGTTTGTGGATGCCCTCAAAGGCCAGAAAAGTTGGATATCTCACACTTACAGGTGGCTAAGAACCTCCCAACATGGGTGCTGGGAGCTGAACTTGAGTCCTCTGGAGAATATCAAGTTCTTTTAACCATTAAGCCATCATTCCAGCCCTGGGTTGAACATTTTATCAACACAAATATCCTTTGTTTCCTGCAACCATTTTCATCTCGTCTATTTTATGTAACAATAATATACCCACATTGGTTATTATGGCATTGAATGTATTTTCCTCTGTTTTCTTTGGTGGGGTATATTCTATGTGGCCTGTGAAATGATCCATGGTAGCCATACTTTTGTTTTTGAATGAGTGAGTTTAAGTAGATAGCAAGCCAAAGTAAAAACAAGTAACAAGTGATGGACTGTGAAATGTGGGTAGCACCAGTTTGGGTGCTCAAAACATCCAACAGAAGCCGAGGCCACCGTGTTGAGGCAGCCAGCTGGAGTTCTAGACAGAAGAGTTTTGGGCAGAGCCAAATGTCTCCTCCAGTGAGGCTCTCAAACAAAGGAATGGCAACCAATAAGAGATAGCAGAATCAAATCAGGTATTCACAACTTCTAGCATAATCCACTGCGGAAGCTGAGGTAGTCAGTGGAGTTCTTTGATTGAGTTTTCTCTCCAAGGCTGAACTTCTGGCTTCTTGTTCCTGCTCTGGGCTTTTGTTTTGTTTTGATTACACTTCACTATTTTTTGAGTCAGGGTTTTCCTATGTATCTGTTCGTGGCTTGGAACTATGAGACCAGGTTGGTATCAAACTCAGTGATCTTCCCTTGGAGATAAGAGGCATTTCTATCGCCCTGGACCTGGAGTCACAGGCAGTTGTGAGCCAACCAATGTGGGCTCTAGGAACCAAACTTGGGTACTCTGCAAGAACAAGACACACTCACCCCCCACCCCCAACAGAGTATTTTTATTATTTGGGAATCTTGTACAGTGCGTCCTGATCTCACTCGCTTTGCATCCTTTTCAGGTCCACCCTCCTACTCCAAGTGCAATCTGTACCGATCATGTGTTCATTGGAGCATGGTCAAACGCCCAGTGGCTAGCTCCTTAAAGTAAACCGAGTCTGCCTGCTTCCAACTCTGCCAGGAGCCATCAGTGGTGAAGAGCTACACTTCAGCATCTTTTGTTTTCTTTTAAAAAAATTTATTCTTCTCTTGTATGTTACATCCTGACCAGTTTCCCTCCCAACTGACCTCCCTTTTCCCCAAGATCCACTCCTCACAGTTTTGTTTTTAAGGACTCTATTCAGTAGCTTCCTATCTGGACTCTTTTTTTGACGTATGTGTGCCTGTCACAGAAGCCTTCAATTTCTTTTCTCAGTCATGAGCTATAACACTGCAAAAGCAGCCTTCTTGCTCACACTTGCTCAACAGAAGCACTGATCATGGACCTCCACACTGCAAAGTTAACAGGTCTGAGCATGGTGATCGTGGCACCAACAGGATCTGCCCCTTTCCACCTTTCCCACTCATGTGCTAAAGACCGTTAGGTTACATTCCTAAAGCCAGCTCCCAAGGTCCACTTCCTTCTTATTCCTAAGACAAATCTCCAAGGTCCAATAATCAAAATTCATTATTTAGCTAACATGTCCAGTCACTATTTACCACCTCATCCTAGCACAGACTCACTCCCTTTTCTCCCTAAAAACCCATCCATTCCTGTAAAAAAACCTCCGCTTGCTACTTGCTGTCTGCCTGTGCCCAATCCAGTAGCAGCCCTCTTTGTGTGCCACTCCAGGAGAACAAATGTCCTTTGTGCTAACAATTTGGTGTCTGGGTCTGTCCTGTCCTTACTGAAGCGGGAGGGGTGTGGAGGGAAGGGTGTTCACCCTCCCTTATGCACACGGTTTCATGCGGCAGCATGGATTGTGGACTTCCAACATGGTTTCCAATGGCAGCTTAGATCACAGATATCAGCCAGGTCCCTGGTGACAGTATGGACCTCGGACATCAACATGGCCGCTGCAGCACTGACTATGGACCCGACAGACCTATCAAGACGGCAGCACGGACCTCGGGAACCTTTCAAGGAGGCTTAATTCAGAAAAAGAACCATTCTTTATCTCAGGTATCCTGTTGTTCAGAGTCAGGGTGATTGTGAGGTTGTTAGAGCTCCAGGCTGCTGTATGCAAGGATGACGGTGGTGGCAGCAGCAGCAGCAGAATCCTTTGTCCACCACAGCTGCACAATCCCATACCTGTCACCACCGAGTCACTAGTTCAGCTACCATCTCTTCTCCCAATTCCATGAAACCACTCTTTAGAGCATCTTCCCGTAAAGCCTGCCTTTTTTCTGTTGTTCTGGAAATACTGAGCACTCATCCTCTGCCACAACTTTCCTCACAGCCTCTGTGGGTCTCTCAGACTCCTCTGTGCGATGCTGATGCTGTCACCTTCCAATTCTCCCAAGAATACTACACACTCCTAACCACTGAACCATAGCTCCAGCCCAAGAATGCCATTCCTTTGATATTCCTGAATATCACTTGTTCTTAAGTTTGTGCATATTCACTGTACATAATAGAAGATTTCATAAGGAAATTTTCTTATACCTAGGACAGAATTTCTAATTTATGTGGTAAATACGTGTATTTAGTTTCCTTAGGAAACATCTGGTTTCCTTATATAAAGACTACATTATTGTTAAGTATTTTTTATTTTTATTTTTTTTGAGACAAGGTTTCTCTGCATAGCTCTCTATAGGCTTTAAACTCAGAGATCTGTCTGCCTCTACCTTCTGAGTGCTGGGATCAAAGGCGTGCAACACACTGTCCGGCATAAATATGATTTTTTGTTGACTGTGTTGAAAGTGTTTTGCTATGTAGAATGGACATCCTTAAATTCTTTCTACCTCTTGATTCCTGGGGGCTGGCACTGAAGACACCACTGCCACACCCCCAGCGACATCACCTTTATTTTTCATTTGTAGTTGAGTGTTTTACCTGCATGGATGCCATGTCGCCTATGCTGGCCTCAAACCCATTGTGTCTTAGAGGGCGACCTAGAATGCCTAACCCTTCTGCCTTCATTTCCCAGTGCTGGAATTACAAGTGTGAGCCACCACAACTGGCACTAAGTTGCTTTCTGGTGATTTGTTTTTAAGAATAGACAACTTTGACCACCCAAGTGTGGGCTGAGCATGGATGACACCAACGAACACAGCAAATTTCTTGAAGAGCCCTTGAGGCCTCAACCCTACA
The DNA here is from genome assembly GCF_907164565.1 of Psammomys obesus. NCBI lineage: Eukaryota > Metazoa > Chordata > Mammalia > Rodentia > Muridae > Psammomys > Psammomys obesus. The sequence goes on from NW_026596069.1 coordinate 4,600,144, forward strand.
CAAGGAACTACAGGCAACTGATTAAAGCTGAGGGTGAGAGGCGGTCCTCCCCAGGTCAGAGCACACCAACTGATTGTCCAAACAGGCTTCCCTGGAAACAAGTCTACAATAGTAACATTATATGGACCTGACAGGCTATATTTAGGAATATATATATATGTGTGTGTGTGTGTGTGTGTGTGTGTGTATGCACAAATGCATACATGTGGCTAGGCATGGTGGTGCACACGGACAGGCGGATCCCCAAGTTGTGGCCATTCTGGTCTACAGGTTCTAAGACAACCAGAACTACACAGAGAAACACTGTCTTGAAAAACCAAAATTAAAAAATAAAAAACAAATTGAACAAATTGTAATAAATGATAACAATAAATAAAAATTAAAAAAGGAGAAAAAACAAAATAAAATGACGTGCAGGATGAAACAGAAGATGGCCGATGTGACACGACCCTGATCTCCTGTTTACACCTGCATGCCCATAGGCAAGTGTGTGAACACACACACAATCGTGCATGTCTCTTTCCCTAAGAAGTCAATAAATACAGTAAAGAAATCAAGACTGCGTATACCACACAGACTACTCCACAGTGCTGTGAAGAAACTCTGCTCACCGGGGCTCCATCGACAGCACGGCAGCCTTACTCCCCTAGTTTTGAACAACCTAGATTAGGCTTATTAGCATTATTGTTTCTCTGTAGCCGAGGTTGGCCTCAAACGCAGATCCACCTGCCTCTGCCTCCCCAGTGCTGGGATTAGCGGTGTGTGATATCAATGCCCAGTTTTATACCAGGCTCATTTAAGTTAATACAAACAAAAGCGAAGAGACTTTCCCACTAAATACGCTGTCAGGTTACTTCGGGATGAGTGAAGCTCGACGTGAAACCACACTGTAGCCAAGCCGACTGAGCGCTGTAGAGCAGCAGAGTGAAAACTCAGATATGCACGTTACAAAGAGGCAAACAACTCATCTACAAAAACCTCTTCTAGTCCTTTATTAACCTTTGGAGATGCGTGGTACATATGATTAACAGCATCACACCAGCAGGGCAGTACAGATAACTGAAAATGTACTCCAGAACAGGATCCCAGGATAGTTTAGTGTTGTCTGCTCTCAACCTCAACAAGAATCCAGCTCTGACAGGCAGGACAGACAATGTGACAGTATCACTTGGAAATGGTTCTTTTGAAGATAAAGGACAAGAAGTATCTCTGGAACCCTTCTATGTGAGACGTGGCAGCTCTCTGTGCTGCGGCACCACTGTAGATTTGTAGATTTGGGCATTGGATGGTCAAACAGAACTGACTGGGGTGAGAAGAGGTTTATGTTTAGTCTAGAGAGAGAACAGATTGTCCAAGTGGATACTTTCAGTCCAGGCTCAGTTCAGGCTTTGCAGGAATCCACCAGATAAATACAGTCTATGGACTGAAAGACTGAAAACTCAGCTGGCCGTCTGTGTCACTGAGTATCTGGAGTCTCTGAAGACAGAGGTGTAATAGGCATGTGGCCGGAGGAAGGAGGGTGCCATGTCAGTCCGGTTCTGATCCTTCTGTGCCACCAGACCTGCTTCCTCAAGTGACTGAAGGAAACAGTCCTGCATCTCATTGTGCCACTGTGAAAATAGCCAAAGCCCTCTCCCCCTCCCCCAGCACCATCATTCTTCATAAATTCTGTTTCCAAGTCCTGATTCTTCTGGGTCTACACCTTTTCCTTTCGCTTCAATTTTGACACTTTCTTGACAGTCCCATTCTTGTTGAGGAGCTTCAGGACCCGATCTTTGTGATCCAAAACCTTAAGCATAGAGTCTCTGGCCTCACTGATTTGGTCCATCACTAGTTTACACCTCTGCATGTTTCCCTGGGACAGAAAAAGGCACATCATTACCTCGAGGTCACGGAGATGAAACACCTTTTAGAGGACTTTGCTCAGGACAGAGGCCTTCCACAGAGAACAAGGCTGACTACACATGCTTTGCGTGCTCGGCCAGGGCGGGCCCTACTAGAAGTAATTTGTTAGACCCTATTGCTGCACGACTTGGTAAAAGGCCAAAGGGAGATGAAGCCAGAAGTGCACTTTCTTCTTGCTGGCTAGGCCCGAAGGTGTTGGGAGAATTGTTACCAATAGTCAGTTGCTTAAGTCTTACTCATTTCGTGGCCCCTGCATGCAACAATGACAACTGACCAGGCAAAATGAGCTTAGTGATGCCATAGTGGCAAGTCTGTGATGGGGCAAAGAACTGCTTCCCACTGGATTTGCGCTGGCTCCGCAGGAGGGAATCCACTCTGGTACTGTAAACCTGACTGGCAGCCTGTGGCTGGGGACGTCATAGGCTCACATATTTTTGTAAACGCACCTCTATGCTTCTAATAACGAAACTCAAGAGGTCACCAGGAAATAAAAAGATATTAACGTAGAAAGGATACTAATTGGGAAGAAGGGACTAGTGGGAGGGAGACAAAAAATAACAAAGAAAAAAAAAGTGGCTGGAGAGAGTGCTCAGGAGCTGTGAGTTGCCTGCTGTTCGTTATGAGGAACCGAATTTGGGTCCCAGTCATGTCAGGTGGATCACAACTGTTTGTAAGTCCAGTCCAAGGGGTCCATCACCCTGCATACGTGTGGCCTATATATACACACACACATATGTATATTTATATGTATTTACACACACACCCCCCTAAAAAATAAAGTAAATTTAAAAAATGGCCAAGCGCCGCATAATAATATACACTGAAGCAAACAAGAGACACTCCTGTAGTGGGAAAGGGTATGGTAGAGTTTGGACAGAGGAAAAGGAAGACAGAAATGTTGTAATTAAAACACAATTTCAAAAAAAAAAAAAAAAAAAGTCAGTAAATAAAATGTCTGTGGCTGGAGAGGTCAGAGGCTTATTGGTAAGAGTACATTAAAAAAAAAAAAAAAAAAAAAAAAAGGAAAGGATGCTTTCATGACCAAGTGGGCACTAAGAAGGTTGAGGACTCGTCAAACCTGTATTAGTTCATTTATTCGATGCAGATCATCATCAGTTGCTGCTTTTTTCTTTGGGATAATCCCTTCCTGGAGGTTGGTAAGTCTTTCATAAACGTCATGTTCTAGATTTGTCTGCAACACACAAGAGGGAAACACTGACTTCAGAGACACCTTTCTGTGTCAGTCTCAAGAAAAAGAAGCCACCTGGAACACTGTGAGCTGCTGTAAAAGTGTTCTGGTGATAAAGACCCTTGCTTGCAAGGACTAAGGCATTAATATTAACAAGTGATAATGGCATGAGCCAATAACTACTTTACATGATGTTACATTTTGCCACAGTTCATAGTCCTTCAAATACTACACTGAATCCATAATTCTCCTAAACATAACTATCACTTTTACAGAAATATAATTTTATCTTAACTTAACCCTAGACAAAATACAATGGTGTTTAAAACAAAACAGAACAGTTTTATGTACGTCAGGCTGACCTCAAATGCCCCATGCAGCCAAGCATGACATGTGCCATTACATCCAGTTTGTAGAATGCTGGGGATCAGACTCAAGCCTTTGTGTATGCTAGGCATGTACCCTATCAAGTGAGCTATACTGGGCCTTTTTCTTTAGATAGGACCTTGCTAGGCAGCTCAGGCTAGCTTCTAACACAAAAGCCCTTCTACCTCAGCCTCACAAATAAAGACTATGATTCTAGCTGTGTGCCACCATATAGTGTTTTAGTAGAAAACGGTCCCGTTTTCCTTTGTTTAGATGGTGAGATTTTTGTTGCAGGGTTGTAGGAATGGGGAGTTAGGTAAGATCTACCACTAGATAGATGACGAAGTGTGATGTAGTTCACATTCATGCATATATTCAGCAGCCAGAGGAGGAGGGCACAGTGAGCCATACAGGGCCAATACAGGCTGCGCTCAGGAAGAGAATGACTGAGCGGGGGCTGTGGGAGGCAGGCTCTGTCGAGAGGACTCCTGCCTGTCTCTAAAGATGGATGGCTCAGGTCTCTGGTCACTGAGGCCTGTTGCTTGTTGAGAAGCAAACTGTGTGGTGGCGCATGTTGAGGGGTGCTGCTTGGCTATCAAACCTTCTTTGAGGAAGCAAAGTGGTAGGGAGAAGAGTCTCATGGGAGGGTCTCTTAAGGCTCCCCTCATTTCAAATGCCCTCACAGGACATAACATTCACCTTTAGCTCCTGGTCTTACACTACAGCACTGGACAGGTGGCTCAGTGAGTAAAGGCTCTTGATCCCAAGCATCATAATCTGACTCACATGGTAGGAGAGAACCCACTCCCAAGAGCTGACTCACCTCTAGTAAGTAAACAAACAAACAATCACAATCACCACACAGTAGGTAACACTAGCTTTCCCTGTGGGATCACGGACCTTCATCACACTGCTTTAGGCAGCTCTGGGGCTCGCGCCCTGGGCCTGTGGTAGGCCAGGCTGGCTACCCATTGGGCTACCTCTTTGGCATGACGCAACAACGGAGAGAACTGCACCTACCAGTTGCAGTAACTGGGCAGCACAGAGGTGGACTTTCCAGCCTTGGGCACGGCAGGACACTCCTTTCTGATTAGCTATTTCCTGTAGCATAGCTTTCTTCTCCTCTGGAACCACATACAGATAAAAATAAGTACATTTCATATGTTACAAAAGCAAAACCATTTGGGCTCAAGCAGCAATATCCAGTCAGCATTTCTTTCCTCAAATATCTTTATGTAAATCTCCTGCATTTGAATTAGGGAGAACAGGGGTCAACCTCACGTTTCTCCCTCCCGAGTGCTGGGATCACAGGGGGAACCACTCTGCCAGCTTTTCCGTATTTTCATTTGTTGCACAAGAAAGCTCTTGAGACACGCTATGCTGACAGGGTGAGCTAACAGGATAGTTAGCTACTATGGGAATCTCTTAGTGGAGAAAAGACCTTCTGGGAAACAGCCTTGTTGCAAATGTGGGACTTATGTGAAGGTGGAGGGCTGGACCAGAAGTTCAGAAAGCTCTTTGGAGTCTTATAACTTAAGTAATTCCCTAGTGGGGACTGTATTTCTAGTTTGAGAGAAGAGAGAAATGATTTGGATATAGAGTAACTGGGCTGCACAGAGGTAGTTTCTTGACTTGAGCATAAGGAGACATTCCTTTCTGATTAGTTGTTTCCCATAGTATGGTATTCTCTACAACCATATGTAAAGAAACATAGCTATAAATAAATGTTATCACCAAGACTGGGAGGCACAGATGAGGTTTGAGGGATAGCTGTAAAAAGGTGAGGTTAGTCTTAAGTACTCTGCAATAGGCTTTCTATATGCAGTGTAGTGTCAGGGGGAAGGTGTTGGAGTGGGCTATCATCAGGGTGTGGCAGAGTTCCGTATTGTACTTTCAGCTGGGAGGTTAACCTACTCCGTTCTAAAAACTGTATTCATTAAAAAATTGTTTAATTGGCAAACATCAAAACATCACTGTCCCTCAGCAGGATTGAGATGCTGTGTAGAAAAGGCTGACCTTGAACTCTTGATCCTCCTGCCTGTCCTCAGATTACAGATGTGTGCTGCTCTGCCTGCTTTTATGTGGTGCCAGAACTGAACCTAGGCATTCTTGTGGGCTGGGCAAGTATTCTACCAGCTGAGCTATATCTTCAACCCAGAAGGGTCCAGGACTTCCTAGAAGCCAGGATGGCTTCCAGTTCACAAACTTTTTTTTTCTTTAAGATTTATTTTATTTATAATTTATGCAGTATCCTGCCTACATGTGTGCCTGTATGCCACAAGAGGGCACCAGACTTCATTATAGATAGTTATGAGCCACCATGTGGGTGCTGGGAATTGAACTCAGGACCTTTGGAAGAGCAGCCACTGCTCTTAACCTCTAAGCCATCTCTTCAGCTCCCAGTTCACAATCTTTCTCAGCTTCTGTGCACTGGCATTACAGGCATGTGTCATCATGCCTTGTCCTTTCACATGTACTGGTGCATACCTGTAATCCCAATACTTGAAAGGGGGAGGCAGAAGGATCCCAAGTTCAAGGCTGGCCTGGGATATGTAGCAAGGCGGTGTTTCAAACAGTAGAAGTTTAGTTATTATCCAGGGCCCTGGACATACTATACAATTAACCTAATCTGCATCACCAACACAGCTGGTATGGAGGCATTTCTCAGCAGGTGTATTCAATGTAAACCAAAGAACTGCAGGGAGAGTGTGAGAGCAGAGATTATGGAGTATTGTGAGCAGATGGGCTGCGGAGGGGGGAGGGTATTCTCCCGAGTGACAGAAGGAATGATATAGTGGGTATGATACATTCAAGTTAAAAGTATTAGAGTTGTTCACAGTTGGCAATGGTGATCTTCCTCCAGGGCTCCCACAGTGTTCATGTCTTTTTTTTACTTTTCTAAAGACTGCGTTTGCCATCCAGCCACACAGTTTTGGTGTGCAGATTAAAGACTGAAAATCATTGTGCCTGGTGCAGTTTTTGCCATGGACAATGTGCCAGGACCTGCATGCTCAGGATGAGGTTCTCACCCTCACATCTCTCCCTGTGGATGGACCACCCTGGCACGTAAGTCCTGCAAAACTTCAGTGAAAGGAGAAACCCTTACATCCAAATTGTTTTTCTCCAGTGCTTAGAGCATCAAAGTTTTCTGCTGTCTTTGGCACTCTGTCTGAAATGGCTCAAAGAAGATGCAGGCCAAAGGTCCCTGTGTCAAAGAACAAGAACACAGTGGGGTTGACCAAGGCTGTCAGAAGTGCTATCAGTGGACAGCGGTGTGCAAAACCTTGTTTTATTGATTTTTTTTTCTAGTTTTCTTATTTTTAATTTCACTTATCTTCACTATTTTCTTCTTTTTACTTCTTTTGAGATTAATGTTTTTAAGATCAAGTCATGAGATAAAATCTTGATTATCTTGTCTATTTTTTTCTTGAAAAATTTTTAAAAAGTCAGGTGTAACAGCACACACTTCAATCACAACAACAGCAGGCAAATCTCTGTGAGGTCAAGAACAGCTTGAACTACACCATGAGCTGCAGGCTAGCCACAGGTATACAGTGAGACCCTGTATAAACGAACATACAGACACCCAGCAGAAAGTCTCCCACTCAGTGTTGTGTTTACCTGGTGCTGGGGACTGACCCTGGGCCTTGTGTATACTAGGCCGTCTTCTACCAAGTAAGTTATATCCTCAGTCCTTAGACTTGTATGTCACATGATTTATTTCCTGCGCCATTCTCCACACTCGTCCGGTTCGCTTCCCTATGGGTATACTTTTCCAGTATTCTGTCCTGATTTATTTATATATGAATTGGAAGCTCTGGCCAAGCAGTTGAAAGTTTAGTAGTAAAGAGGTGTGGTGAATGTAGTTTATCCCAAATAGAGACATTAAGGAAAGCCAGTCATCTGTAAAGGTGCTTTCCACTGGATAGATTTAAAAAGGAAGACTCCATCAGCAGCAAGCCTTGGCTTATCAGGGGTTAAAACGTTCCCAGGTTCATCTTCAAACATTTACAGCTGTAGAATTCTTGTGGTATGTATGAGCAGGTACTTCTTTCCTCTAATGATCGATACTCTGGTCTCTTGAGAATTTCACAGTAAAATTGGCCTTATGAGTGTGGGTCTCACATTCACATACCAACAACATTTAAAAAGAAAAACCTTGCGTCTGTACTGAGAATGTACAGTCTTATATTTTTTCTTGTCACTAGTTCCTAAATAATACAGTTTATCAATTCTGTTTACATTTTTCTTAGGGTTTGAATATGAAATATTCCCTATAGACTCATGTCTGCTTGTATTCTAAGACAGGGTCTCGTGTAACTTAGGCTAGCCTCCAATGTAATGAATCCCTCTGTCGCACCTCTTAACCACTGGGACCGCAGGCGTGACTACCTATACTACATGGGGTTCTGTGCACTGCGGGAAACTGATCCCAGTGTCAAGTATGGGCTACACACGCTCTGCAGTGCTCAGCTCTCAGGCTCATGTGTTCAAACACTTGGTCGCCAGCCAGTGGCACTGTTTTTGGGACATCGTGGAACCTTACAGATGTATCAGACTATGGCATGTATGGTACGTCAGCTATGCATGTGACTGGACACAAACTTAACACAAACTTACTTAAAACACTTGTAAAAAATAATTTTTTTTTTTTACACCACTGATCTTTGATATAAATCTGTAAGTTGTTCAAATCAGACTCATGGTCGGGCCAAGAAAACTCTAAGTTTCCAAGCTGAATTTATGAAAACATGGAACAATGTGATCAAATTTTTGGAAATGCATGGTTCTCCATCTATTTGTTATACTGGAGAGGAGTGATACTTAAAAGACCACCAAGTAGTAATAGTTTCAATTAAATATAGGCATATTAGGCGCCATACTAGGGTTGGAGAGATGGCTCGGTGTTTGCGAGCAATGGCTGTTTTTCCAGAGGACCAAGGTTCAGTTCCCAGCATCGACCTGGTAACTTACAACTGCTTGTAACTCCAGTTTCAGGGCATCTGACACCCCCCTCCATAGACACATGTGAAGGCAAAACACCAATGCACATAAAAAAAAAATCATTACAAAAATGTCTTACTATCTCTGAGGAGGAGTGGCTATACATTGATTAAATAAACAAGTTAATGAAAAAATGTCATACTAAAGTTCAACAACATAGCAAAATAACAAGAGTTTACCCTGGAGCATTTTTTCTTTATAATTTATTCTTACTTTCTGTTTATGTACCACATGTGTTTCTGGTGTGCACAGAAGCCAAAGGAAGGTACTATGAGTCACCATGTAGGTGCGAAGAACTAAACCGGGGTCCTTTTTGTTTTGTTTTTTGAGACAGATTATTTTAGCATTATAGCATTCTATGTAACAACTGTGGCTGTCCTGGAACTCAGACTCACAGAATCCACCTGCCTCTGCCTCCCTAGCGCTAGGATTACAGCATATGCCACCATGCCTGGCTGCAATTAGTGCTCTTAACCATTGAGTCATCTCTCCAGCCTCACTGCTAGGTCATTCTAAGAGTTTCACATATGTGTTTACTGAAAAATATTTTGGAAAAAAATTCCTGTAATGTATGTAACTATTTTAGCATTGTAGAAGCAACAATGTACTTTGTAAACTGCAATACAAATACAGGCTCTCCTACTTGTCTGGCGCTCATTCGAGGAGAGGGGGGAAGAGCCGAGGAGGTTAATGTACTAGTACTTGGAGAGTTGTTAACACATAGAATTTAAAAAATTAAGACTGTTCCTTATCTATTTTACTGGGATTCCAGTACACACACAGCTTTTGGGGGACAAAGACTAACTTTTTATTACTATACTCAACTGGATTTTGCATATTCTTGTTGGAAATTAGAGAACTGTGATTTTGGATACTTTTTGTCGTGATTACACTAGAGCTTACATGTTACACTATAACATGATGTTTCTGAGGAAACTAACCTTTGACCCGGACGTCACTGTACCTCTGAAAGTGGTGGTAAGCAGCTTTCCAGGGGTTCCGATAGTGACGAAGCAAAGTAATGGGAGGTCTTGGTCGCACTGGGACGTACCTCACACCCTCCTCATCTATTCGAAAGAGAAAACCAGGAGACATTATGGCCCGGATGTGCTGAGACTGGCCTCTGGCTTAGGTGGAAGAGCCAGGAGGCGGCCAGCCTAAGTGGTCTTACCGATATACTCTTTGGGAGGAGACTTCCGCTTCTCGGCCTTTACCAGAAGACTTTTGGCAGTGGACTTCTCATCGTCTGTACTGTTTGTCTCCATCATATCCCCTTCTTCCGTGGAGATCACGTGCTGCTGCTTACGAGGCTTTTTCCTTGGGGAGGCACCAGGTGGGAGGTCACTTGCAGGCATGGACAGGTTACTTGCCAGCAAAGCAAGAGATGGAGACACAGTGTTGGTAGCCAGAGGAGGGACTGCTGCTGGGGATGAAGTACACACCAATGAGCACCACTGGACGGTTCACTCAGTTCCCAGACTAATAATCAGGAAGATGGCCGGGAGCTAACAAGCACAGAGGCTTCTTCCGGGCCTGACAGTACGTCACTTATTCTGAGTGCGGCAGGAGCTGGGATCTGCTTCCTACTGTCCACTGTGCACGCTGTGCAGACAAACTGCCTTTGGAGTGAGAAAGCCAACACTAGTCTGAACTAGAATGGATCATATAGTCTAGGGCTCACAAATTGCAACCTCTGTTACTCAGTTCTAATGGCCACATCCTATACCACTATCCCTAATATCTACAACCTGCCGCACATCTATCTTAATCGCTAGCATTTAACACTATAGTTTGAGAAATTTCCTCTGAGGCTGGCTTCCAGAGGGCCTCAGACCTCACGAGGAGCACCTGCCTAGTCCTCCTCCCAAGACAGGGTCTAGTGTGATCTTCTCATTGCCAGCATTAAGGTTTACACTTGCCTCCTTTTTTTTTTTTTTTAAGCCTCATCTTGCTTCATCTCACTCGGCAAAACCATAAGAAGTCTACCTGCCCTTCCGTGCCAGGTATACTAAAAGCCAACCCCTCTGGGAGGATTAGTTCACATTTTCTACCTCCTTCTCTCTCTATCTCTTCTTCGCTATAAGAAGGAAAGACTATAAAATCCCAATTTTCTATCTCCTGTTTGCACTGTGACCATACCTTCTCTCTTTTTCTCTTCTGGATTTATAAACCCTACCTGGCCTTTCCTTGAGTTGAGAACCTTTCTTGGCATAGGCCATCTCTCTACCCCCAGAAAATAAAAAGACTCATAAAATAAAAACCCTTCGATTCTCCGCAGCCTCAAAAATATCATTAGGACAAAGCCATTTATTCCTGCAAACTATTAAAAGACTAATTTATTTTTTCTTTTTAAAAGAGAAGCTGGCACTACACACAGTGAGCCACCTGAGCAGGTATCTCTTTGCCCCCAAAGAATAATTTCTTCCATTCATACGTTTATCACCAGTAGTATCTCTTTTTTTTAAAAAAAGAGATTTACTTATTTATTATGTATACAGTGTTCTGTCTGTCTGTAGACCTGCATGGCAGAAGAGGGTACCAGACCTCATTATAGATGGTTGTGAGCCATCATGTTTTTGCTGGGAACTGAACTCATGACCTTTGGAAGAGCAGCCAGTGCTCTTAACCTCTGAGCCATCTCTCTAGCCCCAGCAGTAGTAATCTTACTCTGTATTCTGGCTTGCTTCATTGTTTTCCTTTTAGGCACTGTTGCTATGGTGCATAGTCAATGAAATACAACTTTACGTTGTTTTCCTTTAATTTACTTCACCATTGGATTCCTTCTTAAAACTTTTCTTTGGTGTTTTCTCACATATCCATTCATTCGTCTCTCTCTTTTTAACATATATAAACACATAATATGTATGTATTAATGTTTATGATATGTGTGTGTATATAACATATATATATATCCCAATACACACACATACCAGGGTGCTTTTGTGTAGCCCTGGCTGGCTTATAAGTCACTATATAGACCAGGCTAGCTCAAACTCAAGAGAGCCTCCTGAGTGCTGGGATTACGGGTGTGTAGGCAAATAAGTTAAAGAAAATGGATCTTAGCATGGGGTGGTCGCACACGCCTTTAATCCCAGCACTTGGGAGGCAGAGGCAGGCGAGATCTCAGTGAGGTCTAGGACCACACAATGAGATCCCATCTGGGAGGCAGAGCTAAAACCCAAACTAAACCAAACCTGGTTTAACTCCCTGGATCAAGGGTTTTTACCTTCTTAGCTCTTATCCCATCTAAGGCACACCCCAGAAACCACCCTATAATCATCAGGTTCCTTGGCAGCCTTCTGACATTTAACTTCAGCATCTAGTACATTAAAGTTATGGTAAAGGCACTTAAGCGTGACACTCTCTTAATGGAATCTTACACCCACACCTGGGTACAGCATACAACCTTTTTTTTTCTTTCTAAGTAATTTTCTGTTAATCTGATATGTAAGACTATGTTAAAATCTTTTAATAAACGCCAATCCATTTCACTAAAAAAAAAAAAAAAAAAAAGTCTTATTGTTATAAATCTGAAGGCAGAAAAATATGCATAAGGCCAACAGAAAAATGCTATGCCAGTATCTCAGGAATTGCCCAATCCAACCCCCTGCAGGTTCCAAAGTATAAACTCATCGGGAAGGTTTTGCTTTTAGCACAAAGGCCCCTTAGTACCTCCCTGCTGCCAGGCTTTGCTTCACCCTCAGGCATCCAGGCATCCTGAGGCTGCTATAACCAGGCCCCAACAAGTCACTGTGGTGGATATGCTACTCAAGAACGTATTTTGTCTTGCAATTCTGCGTTGTCGCTCTGCTTCATGGCCAAAAGTCTCAACCACTTCCTCCACTCCACCTTCCTGTCAGGATTTACTGCCAGATATCAGCAGAAAGAAATGAGGTCAGGAGACCCTTTACCACTTTGTTCATTAAAACAGAACAACTGAGAATGAAGGCATGGCGCAGAGGCAGAATGCTTGCCTAGCACATACATTCTAGGCCTTGAAGTTAATTCTTGGCCCCAGAAAATTCAAAACTTCCCTCTTGATAATCATTCCTTTCCCTACTGCACTGCCCAGAGCACCTCCAGTGTGTCCTGGTTCTAGCCAACTCTCATCTCTCGCTTCACCAACTGCTCCCCAGCCCCTGCTGGGCAGCTGAACTGGAAGCTCCTGTAAACCCCAGTTTTACAACATAAAACAAATTGTCTTAATAAAACTTAACTGACACTTTTGAAACATTTTTCAAACCCTGGCCTGCTTCTGGTGTGATGTAATTGTTGTTTCTGGATTTGTAAGCCCTACCTGGCCTTTCCTTGAGTTGAGAGCCCTTTCTGACATGAGTCAGCTTTCTCCCCCAGCAAAGACTCCGAATCCGACCTTCATTGAGTGGCATTCTGTCTTGAGTAGAAACAATATTTGGGGGCCCCAGTAAATTTCTGCTTGCAAGGGGCTCAGGCTTTCCCGGAGTTTCCCCTCCTCAGGAGACTGTGATAGCTGAGCTGCTCCCTGGAATGTCCCAAAGCCCCGTGGCTCTCCTACCCGGGCTAGAGTCCTGGAAAGACTGCTGTTTCCCATCATCAAAACTGCTCCAGGCCTTCTGGTCCTCCTACGACAGTGCTTCTCAACCTTCCTAACACCGTGACCCTCTGATACAAGGTCCTCATGCTGTGGTTGACTCCTTGCCCCACCATAAAATTGTTTTGTTGCTACTTGGTAACTGTAATTTTGCTATTGTTGTGGGCTAGGAGGTAAGCTTTAATAGTTTTTCTGGGTTCAGGAGCACCAGCGGAGCTGCATTGTGTGCAGGCTAGAGGAAATCAGTCCTTTCCCTTCTTTTCGTGTGCTGAGACCCCAGGATTCCTGGCAGTCTTGCCAGCTGCTGAGTTCAGGTCCCCACCTCAGAGTGGCCGAAGGGTGTGCTGGAGGATCCTTTACCTGTACTGCTTGGGTGGGGCCTGGAGACAGAAGCCATGTGGGTTCTTCCTACTGAATTCCAAGCCTGCCTCCTCTCACTGAGATAGGACATTCTCTCTGTTCTTGGGATCACTGTGCCCTGTGCCTGTGGTCTGCCTTTGTTTCTGTTCCACCAAGCCTGGATACTCTTGTCTTTGTTTACAAAGTAAAATAAACAAACAAAAACAAAAGTCAAAACACACAAACATCCACTTCAGACCCAAGCATAATGTTCTCAAAGTTTCCTTCAACGGTTGTGCTGTGTCAGGCCCTCTGACTCTGTGATTGGGAGAAGTGTAACGGAACAGCCCAGTATGGAGGCACTGGGCACTTGAGAACAGTTAAGAGTTAACCTATTTCCAATAGAGGCTACTAAAAGGGCCTCTTTGTCTGAAATCTCTCAAAAATAACTCCAACATCACAGTCAGCTAAATTCTGTTAGGTGCTGCAGACATCAAATGCTAAATGTAATAAGTATAATATGTGTCATGTATGTCATAAACACTGTCTTAAGCTTTTCTCTTTTATTACAAGGCCTGATGGTTTAAAATATGCACATAGGTAATATTAACTTGCTACTTCATCCCTACTTGTGTAATCTGAATTCATCCTTTTGGTTCACTAAGAAAAAAGTATCTTTTAAGTAGAACCAACTGTCACCTTTGTAACTCCAGCTGCGCCTGCTTAAAATAGTCACAGCCGGGCCTGTTAAGTGTTAATATCCCTTCAGAAAAGCAGCAGGATTGGCAAGGTCATCTGCCTCTAACCTGGATGGCCAGTCATTCAACTCCCAGCCAGTTATAGACAATCAGGCCTTAAGCCAGGCACTGGCGCTCGCCTTTAATCCTAGCACCTGGAAGGCAGAGGCAGGTGGATCTCTGGGTTCAAGGCCAGCCTGGTCTACAGAGTGAGTTCCAGTCAAGGCAACACAGAAACCTTGTCTTGAAACACCAAAAACAACAACAAAACCCCAAACCAAAAAACAAAACACCCCCCCCAAAACCAACCAACCAACCAACCAACCAACCCAATTAGATCTTAACTTCATGAGGATTTCTTGTAGAAACTAGGATATACAGGCTAGAAAAAAATTAAGGACAGAGGTGGAGGTGAAGTGGTGTAGGTCCATCTATGCACTTAGGAGAAAGCTATTATTCATGCTGGGTAAAGGCAATAAAATGATTCCTACTGACATTCTGCTATATTCAGATCAGTGACTTGCTCGACTATCTCTAGAGAAGCTTCCTCCGGCAGCAGGGGGAAACAAATACAGAGATCCACAGCTAGACATGCAGAGTGAAAGACCTTGAAATGCTCAGTCCTAAAGGGGATGTCTCCATCAAATCCCTCCCTTTGGGACTCAGGGAACTCTGTGGAAAGAAGACCACCAAGGAAACAGCCTTCTAGACACAACAGAACTGATGCCCAAATGAACTCATGGAATCTGAGGAAACATGCACATGTCTAAGCCAGATGGGGTACCAGTGCTGAGGGCAAGTGGACAAGACCCCATCCCTAAACTCAGAAACTATGGCCACGCACAGAGAAAAAATCGGTTTTCTCCAACGTAGTCTCACTGGGCATACAAACCATTCTAAAGGACTAGGCCCCGACCCAGCAGTGGACAGCCAACACAAAACTAACTCAATAGTAATTTTGGAGGTCATCCCACCTCTGCCCTTACAGGTCTTTTGCTTACACACTGTGGTTTCTAATTTTGTCTTTATGGAATTTTTTTGTTGTTTGCTAATGTGCGTCTCTGAACCTTATATGTTTCTTATGCACTGTCTTTGGCTCTTTTTCTTCCTGTTTGTTTGTTTTATCCTATCCAGCTTTGTTTGTTTTTTGACTTATTTTATTATTACTTTTTTTCCTACTTTTTTAGGTGCCCATTTGTGTGGGTTGGGAGATATGGGAGGATTTTGACGAGGGGAAACCATAAGCAGAATACATTGTACAAATCTATTTCCTATTAAAAAACGGGTTAAATTATTTTAGCTATGATGAAATTTCTTTTTGAGACAGGGCTTCTTTGTGTAGCCCTGGCTGTTTTGGACTCACTTTGTAGACAAGGCTGGCCTTGAACTCATAGAGATGCGCCTGCCTCAGCTGGGAATAAAGGTGTTTGCCACTGCACCCAGACAGATAGGATGAATTATATAAATAAAAATAAAAAACAAATTCATAAAAGCTTGCAGCCAAGTCCCTGAAAGCCTGAATATATATTATATAAGGCTATGGAGAATGAGACTTAAAAATTTGTTAATGTTCCTAAGGTTCTAACAGTCTACTCATGTTAACCTTCTTAAAGATGTTTATCTACTCACTGTATCTTTCCTAAGTCTGTGGAGCTTTAGCCACTTGGAGATGCTGGGTCATAGCAAGAACTGTGCTAAGAATTAATTGTTTATTGTTTTTTCTATATGTCTCCTTATAAAAACTTTTACTCTTCTATAATTATATTCTTTGTGAATGTATGATAAATTACTTAATACAAAAAAAAATCTGTTAAACTGATTTTGAAAAAGATTCAGGAGAGTGAAGTTCCCAATTTTTTCAATAGACTGTGTTCATATTTTAAAGTTTAGTTTGGGGGCTGGAGAGATAGCTGAATGGCTGTTCTTCCAGAAGGCCCGGATTCAATTCTCAGCACCCACATGGCAGCTCACACCACTGTCTGTATAACTCAACTCCAGGGAGTTACCCTTACACAGGCAATCCAATACTGACATACAAGCAGGAAAAACACCAATGCACATAAAAAAAAAAAAAAAAAAAAAAAAAAAATCATTAAACAAGTTTCCTTTGGTGTTAAAAAAAATTTGCCAGAGACTGTTGTTCCTATCTCTGGCTGTGCAGGCCAGACCAGAAACACCTTTTTACAGGGCAGAATTACTTATGTCTCACGTGGCGGTGATGGAGGGTCATAATAGTCTGCACCTGCAGCTTACTGTCTCAAGCAACAAAGATGCAAGTAGCAATTACTCTGCACTCACGGTCTCCTGGACTGACATACAAGGATGTTGTGAACAGTGTTGTCCATAGGCCAGATACCTGACTATTATGGGACCTGCATGCTAGTTCAACTGTCTATACCTTTTACCCTGGCTTTCAATTCTCCTTAGCAAAACTAATCCCAGGGCCAGGAAGTCAATAGCTGATTGTGTATGGAGCTTAAGTCAGAGGCTCTGCCACAGGACCAGTGAGCAGTGTGGGTAAGCTGCAGGTGTCACCCTGTTGATCCACCGTGCCCGTGTAAAGAATGTAAAAATGAGGAGTTAGGAGACCTGGACTAGAAAAGTCCACCCAGATCAGCCCTCCTGGTCAGCTTCCAGAGAAGATAGGCCAGTAACTCTTGAGCCTTGCTCCTGTTGCAGGCCTGCACGGCAACAGGCCCAAGCTTGAAGAATTCAACAGGGGACATGTGGAGAAAAGGATCGTGATGTCCCTTCCTTCCTCTGGACTCAGGGTAGTATTAGCTATAATGCTTCCTGTATGGCTAGCCACAGCAGCTCCCAGGACTGTCCTCTGACAGGAAGGAATTTACCAGCTTTGCTGTATGTAGGAATAGGTTTGTTAAAAAAAAAAAAAAAAAAAAAAAAAAAAAAATATATATATATATATATCTATATATCTATATCTGATTTCTTTAAAGAGTTATACCGCAGCTATGCATCATCCAAGTAACAGTTGGCCCTTGTAGATAATATACATTTTCCAAAAAGAACTAGAACGTTATAACTCAGTGACAGGCCCACATCTACTAACTGCTGAGAAAGAGGCCAACAGTCCCTGGTTTACTTGGAATCCATGGCTGACCACCTTATTATTCACAGGTTCACAGGCCCTGGGAGTCCTCACATCATTCTCCTAGGTCTAATGATTGGGCCTTGTTTCATTAACTGGTTATTACATTTTGCCAAACAAACAGCCTGTTAAATTTATGTACCCAGGGGCCCAATACAGCCCTGTATAATGAGCTTTGATTCGTCCCTAAGTGAGCTGCCCAGTAACTCCATTTTGTCCTAGTTTTAGCCAATTCCATCTTGTGCTTCACCCAGCTGCTCCCCAGCCCACACCTACTAAGTAAACCATTTTCTTTTCTTAAAAATATTTATTTATTTTATATATGTGAGTGCTCTATTTGTAGATCACCTGCATGGGCATCAGATCCCAGTATACATGGTTGTGAGCCACTATGTGGTTGCTGGGACTTGAACTCAGAACCTCTGGAAGGACAAACAGTGCTCTTAACCGCTGAGCCATCTTTCCAGCCCGAGGCTCTTTTTTTTTGTGTGTGTGTGCATACATGCCAGGGCACACATGGAGAGCAGAAGAAAATTTCTGGGAGTCAGTTTTCTCTTACTACCATGTGGGTTTGGGAGACTGAATTCAGGTCATCAGGGCAGGCAGAAAGCACTTCAACCAGCCCAGCCATTTCACCAGCCCACAATGAGGCTCTTAACAACCTTTTCAAAATTCTCATATTGGGTTTTCATTGCTACAAAACACCCAAGGGGAGGGGGGAGGGAAGAAACGTATTTTATTATTGTTACTATTATTGGTGGTGTGGGTACAGAACCCAGGGCCTTGTGCACTCTGCAAAATGCTCTACCTCTAAGCCACACGTTCACCCCACAAGTCTTATTTTGACTCATAATTTTAGCTTATAGCTGGCTCTAATGTTTCTAGGCTATAGCCCAGGAGTATGGTGATATAGACTTGCTCACCTCATAGAAGCCAGGAAGCAGAGAGGGTTGACTAAGAGGTAAGATTTGCCTGGATATGGATGGCACTATCCCATCAGCTGGCGGGCCAGGATGGAAAAAAAAGGAGGGAAAGGAAAAAAAAACTCATTAAGGCAGGCATTTTGTTTCCTGGCCGCCATGACATAAGCTGTGCCACACCCTCCCTGCTATTATGGATGAACCTTCTGACATCACATGTCAAAGCAAACCCTCCTTTAAATCGTTTTTCTCAGGTATTCAGTCCCAGGGACATCAACTTCTGGGACCTGCTTTGTTCTCTCCAGGGCAGTCAGGATGCACCTGAACAAACTATCCATAATATTTACTTTGTCTTTTTACCCTTTGTCTCTTTCACTACCACATAAGCAGGTGGTGAGATACTTGTTTTATCAAATTGTGCTACTGGTTTGAGACTAATTCCCAGAGCCTTGCAGGTTGATACAGGACTAATACTGGCCTCTTGTCAGACAGGTGAAGACTACGCAAACATGCCAACAAGCAGGGATCAGAATTGAGACTATTTCATTTCCCCTCAGGGTTATCCATAACATCTGTCAATGGTGGTATTGAGGAAAAAAGCAAAACAAAACAAAACAACCCCCTCATGGGATTATAATAAAAAGCATATGTAAACAAAGAGCAGGTGTTATTTGTTTGCTCATTCATTTTTTGAGATGGGGTTTCACTCTGTAGCCCAGGATAGCCAGGAACTTGCTTGATACTATAGGCTAGCCTTAAACTCATGGCGATCTTCCTGTGTTCGGTTCTGAGTGCTGAGATTATAGGTGTTATGTTACCTGGCTAAGCAGCACGTTTGAAAAGCTATTATAGACAGCACAACCACAGGTTTTACTGACGAGAACATGGCAAACAGAGGCCTTTTCCCCCACACACAGGCAGGTAGCATAAGTGAACACAAAATTACTTAACTTCCACACCAAATTTTATCTTTCATTCTTTGGTTTTTTGAGACTGTGTAGCCTTGGCTGTCTTGGACTCACTTTGTAGACCAGGCTGGCCTCAAACTCACAGAAATCCGCCTGTCTCTGAGTGCTGGGATTACAGGTGTGCACCAGGCTGTGATTTTCTATTTCTTAATGTTACACAGTGATTAAGTTACTTTAGCCAGAAAACACAAGATCCCATAATAAAACACTGAAAACACATAAACCCCAAAACAAAAGACAAAAAAACAAACTAAAACAAAAAAGAAAACCTTTGAAGTGACTGAACTTTTAGGGCTGGAGAGCTGGCTCAGTGGATAAGAGCACTGGCTGTTCTTCTAGAGGACCTGGTGAAATTCCTAGCACCTACATGGCTGCTCAAAATGGTTCCAGAGGATCTGATGCCCTCTTCCTGGCCTCTGCAGGTACCAGGCGAGTACATGGTGCACAGACACACATGCAGCCCAAACACCCATACACATAAAATAAACATGTGACTAGACTTTCACAAACCGGAAACTTTGACTTGAGAGGAAGAGGAAAAGGGAGAATGGACAGTTTTTGTTTGTTTTGTTTTGTTTTTTGTTTTATTGAAACAGGGTTTCTCTGTGTAGCCTTGATTGTTCTAGACTCACTCTGTAGACCTGGCTGGCCTGGAACTCACAGAGATCCGCCTGCCTCTGCCTCCTTGAAAGCTGGGGTTAGAGGCGTGAGCCACCACACCAAGCAAAGAACCATTTTAAGACTCTACTAATCATGTTTTATATAAGAGAGTATTTTTAAAACCATATATCTTATATAATAAAGCAACCAAACCTGATAAGGAATGTGTTGTAAGTTAACAATACTTAGCTAGGATCACTTTAAAATCCTTTTAAATAATATTTGCTTAATCAGCACAAGACTGATATATGCATGGGGAAATTTATGATCATAACTAGGAATTAAAATTACAGAAGGGCAGCGAGATGCTTTTGATTTTCAAGGGGTCTGTGAGGTGGGCCAATGGGTGCAGCCAAGCCAGGTGATAGTCAGATTCCTGGGTCTCACATGGTGGAGAGAACGGACTCCGACAAGGTGCTCTCTGACATTCATGAGTGCTGTGGCACATGTGTCCCCACACACATAAATGTAAACAAGTAATAAAAAAAGGATTTTGCAAAAGTAGACTTTCATTTCTTAGATACGAAGGAAAGACAGGTATGGTAGCATCTACTGGAAAGTTCCTGAGTAGCCTTAGCACCCAGGTGGGTTTCCAGGCTAAGAGTCACAAGAGAGAATTAGGAAAGGAATGGGTACTAGTGGTCTGGGAATGAACTTACTGGAAACAGGCCTAGTGATGTCCATTGGTTCTACTTCTTCTTTTACTTTGATCTCAGGAACAGGAGGACCCAGGACAGTGGAAAGACTGCCCCCCACAGGGGCTGACGGTGTCGGTGCAGCAGCAATGGTGGTGACGGGTGGAGTGATGGGGACAGCTCCAGGAATGGTAGAAAGAGCAATGGCTGGTTGGGATGGAGGGCTGGCTGCTGCAATCATGCTCGGAATGCTTGGTGGAGGCTGCTGGGCAGTGGGTGGGACTGCAATGGTAGGCTGTTCAGCGTTTTGATTGGATATGGTCTCCAAGGACACCGTGACTGGAGTGGCTATGGACACGTGCACTTCGGATTTAGGTTTGGCACTGAAACACAAAAAGAGAGCATCAGATAGCAACTCAGACAAAACTGTTTCACCTTGAAACATCTTGAAGGAGGAGTGTTTAATTCTTTTTCCAGAGAACACTCAACTGATGGTCTACTCTTTAATTTTAGATGTACATCTTCAAGTTAACTTTGAAAGAAAATCAGCTCTTTATTTACTTACACTGTCAGGGACTGAACATAGGGCCTTCAGTATGCTAAACATGCTGTAGCACTCAGCGATACCCCAGCGCAGAATTCAGGTTTTTTAAATAGTCCATGTTAAAAGGCTTGGAACACAGTTGGGTGCTTAAGTGCTTGCCTAGAAAGTTAAAGGCCCTAGGTTCAATCCCTAACACCACAAAAACAAACAACAAGCAAAACAACAAAAACAAACAACAAAACAAAACAAAACCAAGCAACATTTTTATTTCCCATCCTGTCAAGTTTTTAGATGGAACAATTCGATTTAATTAGGAAACAATGAACATTCAAAAAGAAGTCACCTGAAGTCACATCACTGCACACAGACTATGGCTTTTAATGTGTATGCCGTTTTGCAGCTTTTTCTGAGGATCTTGCCATGTACTTCTGCCTGGCTTCCAACTCAGAGATGCTCCCGTTCTGCTTCCCAAGGACTGGGATTAAAGGCATGTGCCATCAAAAAGGGAGTTTTGTTTTGTTTTTTTCCTTTTAAACTATAATTATACTCACATTTCATAGGTACCCAATCGTTAAGAATGATTATTTTGTTATTTAAGTGTCTGTGTGTGTGTGTGTGTGCCTGTATGTCTACGTACATGTGTGCAAGTGCCTGCAGAGGCCACTGGATCCCTTGGAGCTGGCATCACTGGCAGTTGTGAGTCAGCTAACTTCGGTGCTGGGAGCTGAACTTGGGTTGTTTGCAAAAACAGCTTTAGACCCTTTAGTCATCTCTCAGGTCCTCATATGAAGTTTCTTATATGTCTAATTTTTATAAAGAAAAAATTTTACAAGTGTTAAAGACCCAAAAGATATAGAAGAAGGCAATGTGCTCAAGGTGCTAGGATCAATTACCAGTTGCGGATAAACAAACTCCAAAGTGTATATCCTGCTGGAAACTGTTGACTGGTCTGTAATCAAAGCACTAGAGACTCTGAAGCAGGAAAACTGAGTCCAAGGTTGGCCTGACTATAGCGTGTAAAGTGCTGGCTGCACAAGTATGAAGAACATTCTAAGTTATTGCTGTTGCTCTTAATTGCACTTCAGAGGGAAGGTACAAAGACACCAAGTACTCTGGACACAGGACCCAGAGAACTGGAGTTGGGTCTGACCTGAAAGCCTTCTCCCTAGTTTTCATGGTACTAATATAGACACCATGCAAACTTCCAAAGGAGGAAAGCAAACAACAGTCATACATATCCAGTTGTGATGCTTATGAACCAAAACAAAGACTAGCATTCTTTGGGGTGCAACAGTGGTACACACAGTTTGGCAGTAACCAACAGTTTTCTAATTGGACCTAAGGCCTGTTCAAGAAGAAATCATGCCTGGAAATGGAAACCTAGCTAACTACCCAGGACTAGTAAAGTCATTTATCTTGGAAGATAACCTACAACTGCCACTTTGCTAAACCAGTGTAATCCCTAACTACATTTTAAATATTTATCCTTTTACCCAAAGAGAAATGTAGTTCTCACCCTGTGTCAAAATCAGATGAAGACCATTATAGAAAAGTTATCAAATAGAGTTGTGGAGCCTAGTTTCAAATGATACACCCATATCACAACTCTTGAACCCATGCTAACCCTATCAGAACTGAAGTGCTGGGATGAAAGGTGTGTGGCACCATGGCTACTTTTAAAACTTTCTTTATCTTTAAGATACTCTAAGCCATTAAAACAGCATTAAGTTTGTTAGCTTTTCTTTGGTGGTCCTGCTCTCACCCTTGATTTCTTTCAATTTATTAAAAATACAGTAGCCAGAATAAGCAATTTATTCACTATTTTTTTTTTGTGTGTGTGTATAGTATTGGGGGATTAAACATAAACATCTCACACATGTTAGTCAAATGTTCAACCACTACACATCTGCCCAGAGTTAATGAAATCCTTTAAAAAACATGGTTGTTTTCCTAGCTCATATGAGGCCTCTGGTACAATCCCCACCACAACTCACAAAAGAAAAACAAGGAAGCCAGGTCATTCAACCACTGTTCTTTAATGTGCTAACAGATTTCTATTTCAACTAGAAAAAATCCAAAGGCTTCGAAATGATTCTTAAATACTTAATTTGTGTGTGTGTGCCTGTGTGAATTTATCTGCATCAAGGGTGTGTAGGTGCCCAGAGGCCAGGAGGCATCAGATCCCTTGGAGCTACAGGTGGTTGGGAGCTGCATGATAAGGGTGTTAGGAACTGAACTCAGATCTTCTATAACAGCGCACACTCCTAATCACTTGGCCATCTCTCCTCCAGTCCTCTGTTTTATTTTTCGAGACAACATTCGTTGTAACTCTTGCTATCCTAGAAGTATGGCAATTCTCCTGCCTTAGCTTCCACAAGATGGGATTATGGCATGCGCTACAAGCCTGGCTCTACACTAGACTGCACAACTCTCCATCTTACACTAGGCTGGTCTTCCTCATACTCCTCTGTATTCCTAATATGTAGGCAGTCTTCACTTCGCATGATAACATGTATGTGAATTTCACATACATACATCTAACTGTCTTATAACCGTCTGTCAAAACACTTTTCATACTTAATTTACCACTGAATATTAACTATAATGGCATAAAATATAAATTTTGCCAATAGTTAAAGGGATTTGGGTCCTGCAGAGCTAACCAATGAGAACTGCGAACAGTGATTAGTTTTATCATTTTTCTAGAAAGTGGTGACTAGTTAGCGCACAGCTGAGTAACAAAAGTATGTGTATTGCTGTGTGTTTCTAATTTTCCAGTGGTAATTTATCTATGTAAAACTTGACAAAAACAGAAGAATGAAAATTGACCAACGAAGATGAAAATGTAGCAAAACCCCTCAAATGATGCTGGAAGTGAAAGCACGTGTGACTAGACTAGAAGACAGCCTCGCTGAGAGAAAGCACAATGAATCCCGCACTTCTTCTAAGCTGTTCTATACTGAAGACCTCAATGAAAATAAAAACAAGGGAAAGTCATTGAGTACTATCTAACACTACTGTTTAGTTAAAGAAAAACCAAGAACCCAAACCACAACCATTCAAGGTTCTAAAAAAAGGAAGTAATATGGATATTAGGTTTTTCTACCTGTTTAGGTTTTGAAGGGGCAATTGTTTTTCTTTTTTCTTCGTTTTGTGGAAATACTAGGAACTGAATCTATGGCCTCAAGCATGTTAGAGTTAGCAGCAGCAACTCAAGGAAAATAGTTATATTGGTTGTGGAAGACGGCTTGCTGCAAGGGTGAAGACCTGAGTTCAGCTTCCCCAGAACCCATGTCAAGAAGACATGGTAGCATCCACCTACAGTTCAAGCTCTCCTACTGCAAGGCAGGAGATGGGGACAGGAGAATTCATGCACGTTTGAAGGACAACCAGCCTGGCAGACATGGTAGTAAAAAAGACCCTGTCTAAAAATAAGGTGGAAGGAAGGCAAGACCCAACTGCCTTCGCTGTCCTTAAGACTTCCACGTGCACAACATGGCATGTACACACGCATGCATGCACGCACATACAAGAAAGCAGTGCTTACAAGGAAAGTTAAGAAAACCCTTTCAGTGTGAGTAAAGGCTGAGTTACTAGTCTAGAAGTCTGTGCCTGGTCTCCAGTGAGGGAGCAGCACAGAGTGGCTGTGAACCTGCACACGACGTTCAAACAGTAGTTAAGGCAAGCAGTTCTGATAAATCTGTATTTTCTAAAAGTGATGCTGGCAAAATCTCTCCATTAAATGAATTCAGAGCTATTTCACAGAATTAAAAATACAAAGCCTAAGGTGTTAAGAGTGGATCCTGGGGCTGGAGAGATGGCTCAGATGTGAAGAGCACTGGCTGCTCTTCTAAAGGTCCTGAGTTCAATTCCCAGCAACCACATGGTGGCCCACAACCATCTATAATGAGATCTGGTTCTCTTTTCTGTCCTGCAGGTGTACATCCAGGCAAAACACTGAATACATGATAAATAAATAAATCTTAAAAAAAAAATAGATCCTATCTGAGAAGGGGGTCACTTGTCAGGGTGGACTTTAGTTGTTTCTTCCTCGTTTTTCTGGATGAGAGTCTCTCCCTGAGCCTGGAGTGTACTGATCTGGCTTGCAGTGGCTGGGCAGAAAGCCCTAGGGCTCTTCCTTTCTCTGCCTCCCCAGTGTGGGGATTCTAACTATGTATCACCACTCATAGCTTTCCTGTGGATACTGGGGATTGAACTCAGGTGCTCAGGCTTACTTGACAAGCATCACAATGCCTGACCATCTCCCTAACCCCAAACACTTTCAATTGTTGAAAATAATTTTGTAACTGTTTCACCTTGCACAGTGGACATTTTTATAACCCTGTACAAAGGCCCACTGTTAGTCACCCCTCCACCAGTCCTGGTCCCTGCTTTTTCTCCCTGATACATTCAACACCAGGGAGCATCAGATGTATTAGTTTTTAATCATTAAAGTTTCTGCTCTGAAAAGCTTTCTGTGAATCACTACTTATTCATTCTGCTACTTTTGTTTCCATTTTCACTCCGATGCTTTTTAGGAGGGTGGGAGGGGTAGCTTCCTCAAGTCTTTCACATGCAATAGAAATAAAGTTGAGGGAATGTAAGCTTATCTATTTTAGTCAGTAGACTACATCTCCAGATGCTAAGACGATACTTGACAGAAGGCATCTATAAATTTTCTCACTAAGTGAGGTTTAAGAAGCATATTTAAATAAAGAAATATGGCAATCTACTACCAGAGTAAATTAAAAGTACAGAATACCCAACAGTCTAATTAGATAACTCTGGTTTTAAAAAAACCTATAGAACTTCTGTATGAGGTAGTGGATATGTGTGGGCCCAGCTCCTTGAGAGGCTAAGGTAGGAGGATCACTTGAACCCACGCATAGGACCGCCTGAAAACATCAAGATCCCAGCTTGAAACTAATTTGTCTTCACGCATATACAGAAAAAGGCATGGAAGAACAATTATTAAGTGTTACCAATCAACAGTATGGTGGGGAGTGGAACTGGTAAAGAGGGTGGGCAACAGGATGATTTTGACTTTATATTTTAAACACACACACACACACACACACACACAAATACATACATATACATGAAACACCTCCAACTTTCCACTTTTAAATTTTAATTAATTTGCTTTTCCTTTTAACTTTTTTTTTTTTCCAGAAATTTACCTATGTTTTATTTGTGCCTATGTGTGTGTGCCAGAAAGTGTCAGATTCCTTGGAGCTGGTGATGACAGGAAGCAAAACAAGACTCTAGTAAAGTAGCAAGTACTTAACTGCCAAGTCATCTCCCAGAGCCTATTTTTAAAAATCCATTTATTATTATGGGAGGTGGTATGTGTGTGTGCTCACATAAGAGTGTCACGGTGCACACGTGGGATCAGAGAACAACTTGCAAAACTCAATTCTCTATTTCTACTCTGTGGGTCATCAGGCCTGAGCAGGCATCTTACTCACTGAGCCTCCGTGCTGACCCTGCCTTCTTAGTTTTAAGGTTTTATTGACTTTTGAGAGAGTCAGGGTTCTCAGAGCTTCCTTTAATCAGGCCAGCATTTAACTACTAAGCTGTACCCATCCTGCCCTTTACCCCAAATTATATAATCTGACTAGGTTGCCCAGACTGGTCTAGAACCCATGGACTCAAATGATTCTCTAATTGCACATGATTTTCTTTCATATTTTATTTTTTAAAAGATCTATCTGTCTGTCTATCAATCCATCTATTACGCATGCAGTGTTCTGCCTGGAGGCCAGAAAAGGGCCTCAGATCTCATTATACATGGTTATAAGCCATCATGTGGCTGTTGGGAATTGCACTCAGGACCTTTGGAAGAGCTGCCAGTGTCCTTTACCTTTGAGCCACCTCTCCAGCCCTTTCTTTCATGTTTTCAATATTTTTATTTTGTCTGATTATTTTTTCCCATAATTTTATCATTACTTTTGGAATTATGGTAAGGTGAGGATTTTCCTGTCACACCTTGAGTGTTGGGATAAAAGGTGTTTCCCACCAACTCTGGCTTATGACGCCATTTTGTATGTGTATGTGGTCTATGTTTAGTGTATACTTGCATGTGATGGTATGAACCCATGTACATGTGAATGTGGCGGCCAGAGGCTGACATCACGTGTTCTCTTTGATCATTTGCTATCTTTTATACTTATTTTTTTTTTTACTCAAAAATATTTTATTTTTATTTTGTATGTATAAATATTTGCCAGCATGTATGTGAATGCATCACATGACTGCCTGGTGAATGTCCAAAGAGGCCAGAGGAAGGCATTGGATCCCCTGAAACTAGAGCTACAGATGGACATGAATGACCATGTGGATGCTGGGAACTGAACCTGGTCCTTTGCAAGAGCAGCAAACAGCAAGTGCTCTTAACTGCTGTGACATCCCTCCAGCATCACCACCCGCTTCAGGGTCTCACTGTGTAGTCTTCACTGGCCTGGAACTTGTTATGTAGATCAACTGGCTTTCAACTCACTAAGATCTGCCTGCCTCTCCCTCCTAAGTGCTGGGCTTAAAAGTGAGCCCCACCACTCAGTTATATTTTGTTAATTTTACGGATATGGATGCATTTATGTTTCTGTGGGGGTATATGCACTTGAGTAGAGATGCTTTTTGGATCCTCCTGAAGTTATCGGTGGTTGTGAACTACCTATGGGTACTGTGAGTCAAACTTGTATCCTTCTGCAAGAGCAGTGCAAGCTTTTAACCAGCAATCAACCTCTTTAGCTGCCCCCTCTCTCCCTCCCTCTCTCGACAAGGCACTTCATTGAATCTGAAGCTCTGTATGTCTGTCTGTCTGTCTACTAAGACAAAGTTTTTCACTGTTGGACAGACTGGATGGCTGGGAAGCTTCAGGGATCCAGCTGTCTCCATCACCCAGTGCCTCGCTTTTATGTGGTTGCTGAGGATCAGAACTGTGGTGTTCATTTTATGAAGCAGGCAGTTTATTAACCTCATGCTTCATGATGCCATTAAAAAAAAAAAGCAACAACTGTGTGGTTAGTATGAGGCACGTTCTGCCTTATGTGTTTTAAACACTTCATGTAAGTACACAAAATGCTATCAGGCTGATGTTAGCTGTCAGGAGTGCGTTCACTTTATAAGTAGTACAGATGGTCACTGGCGAGCTTGAGAAGGTGTCCAGGCCCTGAAGCTGGAAAGCCATTAGGAGAAGAGGCACCAATAAAACAAACACCCCGGGGCCTGGTCACACTAAACTCTCCGCTGTATGATGATGTGTGATTTAAAGTAAGAGTTGCAACACAGAAGCTCACCCTGCAGGCCTAGGTGACCCGGACGCACTCCGCATGGAGCCTTCTACTCGAGGACTAGCCACATCAGGAGGCTGAGGAGGGAGGAGAGTTTTCCGAACTGCCATTCTGAAAGAAATGAGACAAACCTAGAAAACAGCAGTCCAAGATACATTTGCCAAGCAAATCTACTAAAATTAAAAGTATTACAACAACAAAACTTTTTTTGTTGTTGTGTCTTTACGTCTGAGACAAGGTCTGTGTAGGTAACCATGGCTAGCCTGGGAAATATTATGTAGACAAGGTTAGCTCAAATGTGCTTTGGACCCCTTGATTTGTCTTCCTGAATAATGCATATGTCATTATACCCATCAAGGATCTTTTAGTTGGCTTTTTGCCCAGGCTTTTCTCTTTTTCTTCTTATTATGTAGTTCAGATTGGTCTTGAACTCTGGATCCTCCTGTCTTAACCTTCTGAGAAATGGGGTCACAGATGTGTGTCACCACACAAGACTAAATGGCTTTTAACAAAACGCAGCCAATGCCTTCCTCATCCCTGCTTACATCCTGCTATAAAGTCCAAAGGGTAACCACATGGACTGGGAGCCACATCTAGCACGTGACCTCTCCTTTCTATCTATTGTTATTATTAAAACCCATTTTCAGGTGTTCCCAGTCATTATTATGCCTTCTATGCTGAGAAAGATGAGAGCAAATTTTTGGAAGCCCCGTGAAAAAACCAACCATGGAAGAATCAGAGAGCTACTGTGCTGTCCAACAAAGGCCACATAAGGTTCTGCTTGAGAATATATCCTTAGCTTCAGTGCTATGGATGTCAAAAGTGACCTTAATACATTTAGTTTGAAAATAGTGATGGGACCGAGTGCCAGATGAGAATGGATTTGAGAAAAAAATGGCTAGAATTAGAGCATCATTTCCAGTGCCTATTCACTGAGCTACTAACATCTCAAAAACGGTAAACCCCAGCCACCCTGACTCCTGCTTGTTTAGTATTTATCCAGTAAAAAGCAACAAATATTAAAAATTGAACCTAATCAAACTTTTATTTTTTATGCTATTGTGGCTTTAAAAACTACTCTCTTGTGTGTGTGTGTACACATGTATGGACCATGGTGTATGTGTCCTTCTACCATATGAAGTTGTTCCAAGGATGAAACTAAGATCCTTGGTCATGCTTGAACTACTGAGTCATCTCTCTGGCCCTTACCAAACTTTTAGATTCAAATTATGGCTTCCATAAAACGCACAGGACAGAACAAAGGAAACAACATGGTGAGGTGTTAGTAAAGATTATGTATACATAATTCTTAACCTGTATATACATGTATATTTAATTTTACCTGAGAATAGGATCTTGGTGCTAGATTTTGAGTATGGGTGCTTTGCTTGCAATGCACATCTGTGTTTCACATGCAAGCCTGGTGCCTTCTGAGACCAGAAGAGGGCATCTGATTTCCTGGAACTGGATTTACATATGGCCATGAATCACCAAGTGGGTGCTAGGAACTGAACCCAGGTTCTCTCCAGGCCAGTGTTACTAGCCTAATTGCACTTTGAAAGTGCAATTAAATAAACACCTTGAGTAAGATCATTGTAAATTCAGGGTCTTTCCTATTTGTAATCACTAGTGCTTCAGAAAAGAAATGAGAATGGGAATTGAGACACAGACACAGAGAGAAGGCCATTCAATATGGAGAGACATTAGGAATGCAAACAAGTGCCACCAGCGGCCAGGACAGAGGGATGAGCATACACACCAACACTGCCACCGTCCTGACGAGAGGATGCAGTTAACACAATTCTGTTGTGTTAAGCCACCAAATGTATGGCCACTATGTAACAGTGATGGCCACTGAGAAAAACTCCACAGCAAGGATCAAATTGCTCTAATAAGCCAACTTTAAGAAAGCTGAGTGTAGGAGCATACACCTGTAACTCGAGATTAGGTAAGAGGATAGTCATGAGTTAAGGCCAGCCTGGAGCTAAAGAGACTGTTAAGAAAGAAAAAAAAGATAGAAAAACAAAAACAAACAAACAAAAAAAAACAAAAAACAACAAAAAACAAAAACAAAAAAAAGAAAGGAAGGAAGGAAGAAAGAAAGAAAGAAAGGAAAGAAAGAAACAAAAAACCAATACACAAAACAAAAGATACCATAAGTAACAACACAATAAATAAGCAAAAGCTGACATTGATTTAAATAATACAAATTAAAATAAAATTTGTGATACCCAAAACCAGTAGAAATTTGACTGGATATTTAATGTTGTTACATTGTTTCCCCCCTTATTTTTAAAATATGTATATCCTAATAGACACATGTAAAATATATATAAATAAAAATCATATGATGATCAAAATTTGCTTCAAAATAATATATTAAGAGGTAGTTGGTAAGGGCCGGGGATGGCTTAAAGGTATAGCCCTTGGCCAGCATATACAAGCCTCTAGATTTAATACTCAGAACACAATAACCAGTCAATCAATCCAACTAGCAAACCAAGCAAGCAAAAGCCCAACAACTGGGCATGGTCCTAACACATGGGAGGGGGAAAGCAGGACTGAGGTTCAAGGCTGTCCTTGGCTACATTGGGACTCTGAAGTTAGCTACACAAAACTCTATTTCAAAGAAGCACCAAAAACTAGGGAAACAGATCAGCTGGGGAGGTAGATGGCTTGATTTCCAGCACTCATAAACCAAGTGTAGCGTTTTATGCCAGTCTTGCCAGCACACCAGACACTGAAGTAGGAGGATCAGAAGTGAAAGGTCATCCTTTGGTAGTTTGAGGCCAGCCTGGGATATGCAAGACTGTCTATTTAAACCAAGCCTGATGACCCTAGTGTAATTGCTGGGACTCATATAGCAGAAGATCCAACTGCTGAAAATTGTCCTCTGACTTCCAAGTGTTAACCATGGCAGTCATATACATGTACACATATACACGCCAAACCAACAAAAAGCTGTAAAGATAATGTACAAGATCTGTACACAATCCAGGTATACTGTCCTGCCTGGATTTTTGAACTTGACATAAGCTCGAGTTATGTGGGAAGAGGAACCTCAGCTCAGAAAATGCCTCTATCAGCAGGCAGCTGTGTGAGGAGGGCTCAGTCCATTGTGGGTGGTCCCACTGCTGGACAAGCCCTGGGCAAGCCTGTAAACCCTCCTCCACGGCCTCTGCTTGGATTTCTGCCCTGACATCAGTCTATGAAGGGCTGTAATCTGTGAGGTGACATGAACTCCCTAAAACCTTTCCCCTTCAAGCTGCTTTTCGGCCATGGCGCTTATCACAACAACTGAAACCTAACTAAGATAAACACTGGTATTAGGCTTACGAGACACTGGCCTGACAGACGTGGCCATGCAGGTTTTGGGAGTTGTGGAGGGATTTTAGATTTTTGATCAAAAAAAGCCTTTGAGTACTCAGAGCTTAATGGGTTACTATTGTGAGAACTTGGAAAATGATGCTGAAAGCAGTGCAGATGATGGAGGCTTGGTTTATGAAGTTTCAGAGATAAGCAAAGACTAACAGGGCAATTTATACGATAAATATTTTTAATTAGGAAACTGTGGGCTGGAGAGATGGCGTGGTTAAGAGCACTAGCTGCTCTTGGAGAGAAAGAATGTAGCCTTTTTTTTTTCTTTAATTTTATGAGTCCACACTTGAGAGATTTTGGGTATTTTAAAGAGACTGAACTTTTAAAGTGTTTGAATGTCTAAAGACTATGGAGGTTTTTAAATATTTAGATTTTATACTGTTATATTATTAGGTGATCTTGGGGATGAACAAGAAAGGCAAGTTTACCTGTTTGTGTCAAGCTGGCAAGGGGCCAACTGTCTTGTGTGTGTGTGTGTGTGTGTGTGTGTGTGTATGAGAGAGAGAGAGAGAGAGAGAGAGAGAGAGAGAGAGAGAAAGAGAGAGAATAAGACACAAGCTAGAGTTACATGGGGAGAGGAGCCTCAGCTGAGGAGATGCCTCCACCCAGCTGGTAGGGCGCTTTCTTGACTAACAACTGACGTGTGCAGGGCAAAGTCACGGTGGTGGCGCCACTGTGGGCAGTCCTGAATGGTGTAAGGAAGCAGGCTGAGGAAGCCATGAAGAACAAGTCAGTAAGAAGCATTTTCCCATGACCTCTGCTTAAGTTCCTGCCTTGAGCTCCTGCCCTGGCCTTTTTAATGATAGCCTATAATGTGTGAGGTGAAATGAACTCTTTCCTTTCCAAGTTACTTTTGGTAATAGTTTTTTAATCACAGCAAAAGAAACTGTAACTAAGACACATCTGTAGATAACCAATGGTACTTTTATTTGCCATTTTATTTTTAAATACTTATTTATTATGTTGTTGTATAATGAATCTAAGGCTTCATTAATGCCAGACAAGAATTCTAGTGGTGAGCAATTCCCAGTCCTACAATGGTGTTCTAGACAGCAATAAGAAAGTTCTACTTATATGTGGACATATTACATCAAACTGAGTACATTAATTCCACTCCTACAAAAATACCAATACTGTGTATGATTCTCTTTACTAGGTCAAAACTTGAAATAATTTATTTTCAACCTTTGGGAGGGACCATACTTTATTCTTTCTGATATTCAGTAGGCTGTTAATGCATATTTTTTCTAGTCAATGGAAATGTTTTCATGGCAGACAAAGGTAGGAAGTGGAACAATATAGGCTCTTTTTTGTTTTTCTCAGACAGGGTTTCTCTGTGTAGCTTTGGCTATCCTGCAATTAACTCTGGAGACCAGGCTGGCCTCAAATTCAGAGATGGACCTTCCTCTGTCTCTTGAGTGCTGTGATTAAAGGTGTGCTCACCACTGCCAAGCTCAACAGGATTTTTTAAAAGACAATAGCAACTGAAATATACAATACTGGGATACAGCTTAGTGCTGGAACACTTGTCTAGCATGTATAAGGCCTTGTGCTATCCCTAGCACCAAACAGACTCTCTCTCTCCTCTCTGTATCTCTCTCTCTCTCTCCCCCTCCGTCCGCCTCCCTTAGGAGTGAGGAAGAACCCATGTATAGCCAGGCAACAAAGAAGGAGAGTGGGCACCCTGGAGTAAAAGCTGGCGAGGCAGAACACCAGATGCTGAGACCGGCAGGTAATAATGTACCAGCTGAAGCTGTGAAAGCGCTCTTGTCTACTTTTCTGCATAGACTTGTTTCTGAGCATGGGTATGTGTGTGCCATGGCATGCATGTGAAGGTCAGAAGACAGCACTTGAGAGCCTGTTCTCAACTTCCAGTTTGCTGAGGCAGGGGCTTTTGTTTCTGTAACTTTGCCCCATACTGCAGGCTAGCTGGCTTGTGAGTTTCCAGGCAATGCTCCTGCTTGACCCTGCACTTGTAGGAGTACTGGGACTAACAGCTGACTGCCACGACGTTCAGATTTCTACAGGGGTTCCATGGAGCCACTCTTTACCAACTGACACTTTGTCAGGCACTGGCTTTTGTCTCTCTTACATCCTCCATCTAGGCTGGCCCAACTTGTGATTCTCCTGCCACAGTAGGTAGCTCGTGCCACCATATCTAGTGGGATAGTCTCTCAGTTGTTTCCATTTTCTCAAAGTAACAAGGAAGTTCATCAGCTAGAGCCATCTTTCCAGCCTCACCTTCTGTTTTTCTATGGTTATGTCACCATGGGCTGAACTGAGCTTGTAAAAAGAACTCCTACAAAGAGTACATAATAAGCAAAGACGGAACTCTGGTCTATGCAAAGAATACCTGAAAGCCTTGCACTGACCCTAATTCTAGTCATTTAAGCCACTGTACATGAGGAAGACTGGCACTGACACTCTTCTCAGTAATTTAAGCCTGTCTGGTACTGTACTTTCCCAATGTTGATGCCATCATCTTGGCTGAGGCGGACAGGACACTCTTCTCTCAAACAGGAGTGTTCACGTCCCACTATACTCAACGGTACAGGGCTTTTCTACATAGGAAGGCATCCAGAGCACACACAAATACTGCCCTATCACCAAAAATGAGTCTTGAAAAACTGCATGTCCTTAGAAACAATTCGTGTTTGATAAGGACAAAAAGTACAAGTTCCACATTAAGGAAATCCCAAGACATATCCAAAGAGTTAATTACAAGGCATACTAACAGTTCCAGAATTAGACTGATCTGTGTTTTCTTTTCTTTCTTTTTTTGTTATTTTTGTCAACATGGTGAAAGTGGGAGTCATTTAAAAACCTCAATTGAGAAAACACTGCCATAATACTGACCTTTAGGCAATCCTGCATTTTCTTGACTAATAATTGGTGGGGAAGGTCCCATTCACGGTGGGTGGTGCCAACCCCGGGCAGGTGGTCCTGGGTTATAGAAGAGCAGGCTGAGCAAAGCCATGAGAGCAAGCCAATAAGCAGCACTTCTTCATGACCTCTGCATCAGCTTCTGCCTTGAGTTCCTGCCCTGACCTCCTTTAAGATGGACTGTGACATGTGAGTCAAGGAAACCCTTTCTTCCTTCCTCAGGTTGCTTTTGGTGACTGTCCTTACCACAGCAACAGAAGCAAACTAAAACTTGTAAAGCTAGAGAGAACCACTAAAGCATTCAGCATACAACACATTCTTGAAACTGTCATCCACTGACTGCAAGGGGCTTGATGTCGTGGTCTGAGCACAACGCAGCTTACTGAGAAATCATGTGGCTAAACTGTTTTGGAGAATTTTTTATTTAATTTATTTTAAAGAATTATGTGTATGAGTGTTTTGCTTGCATGGATGTACGAGCACCAAGCGCACGCCTGGTATTGAGAAGAGAGCAGCAGATTACCTGGAAGTGTGGCTACAGATGGCTATGTATATGGATGCTATGTGGGTGCTGGGAACCAATCCCAGGTTCTCTACAAGAGTAGTAAGTGCTTGTGGCTGCTAAGCCTTCTAGACCCTGGAGAAAAATGAGGTGTAACAGAGATGAAATTAAGTTGTTACCTGCATTAGACAGAAGAATCTACTGTTTATGCCAAGTACACGTCAGAGTCTACTCACCCATCTGTGGCAGGCTTCTTCCGGAGTATGCTTGGCCGGGGAGATGAGCCCTGGGCTGGTGTGTTGGTGCTAGCACTCTGACTGTGAGTCTGTACCACCGTTGTTGCTGCTGGAGCAGCACTGAATGGATTGCTAATAGGGTTGGCTACAATTGTAGCTCCATCTGCTAACACCACTGTTGAAAGAGAAGTGAAGACAAGAGAAATAGAACAACTTTATCCAGATGCTATATAGGACATAGAAAAAAAACTACTCAGATGCCTGGCATTAGGTATTCACGTTACAAATGCCCCACTTCAAGAAGTTAAGGGAGCTAGAGATATGGCTCAGGTACAGCATGTGCCTAGCGTATCTGAAGACATGGGTTTGATCTCTAGAAAACTCCTATTCTCAAGAGAACAAACAGAAGAAATAGCACAAGGCTCATTTGCCTACAAGGTACACTGGAAAGAGTCACCAAGTCTACCAATGCAAATTATATTACTATTTATCTGTTTCCTTTTTAAAGAGACTTACTTATTTTTATGTGTAAGGATGTTTTCCTTCTAGGTCTGACCACTTCAGTTTGCTAGGTACTGGTTTTATGGGTATACAGTACTACACTCTTTTCTTATACATTAGAAAAACAGCTAACAACACTTTAAGCACAATGAATCGTTCCTTTTTAGATAATGATTATTCTATTAGTATTTTGTCATGAACATTATTTACTGCTTTACAAACAACTCTGAAGAAAATGGAAAATTGAGAACACTATTTACAAGGTAATTTTGCTCTTTTAACTTTGAGCTTTTTATAGATCTCTTCTGCCTAAGCGCAAATGCAGATTAGGATATTCGCACTTGCTATTTCTAAGATTTATTTCTATTTTCACCTTATGTGTATATAGGTGTTTTGACTGCAGGTATCTCTACGCACTATGTGTGTGTGCACCGTCCAAGGAGGCCAAAAGACGAGGGTGGGATCCCGGGAGCAGACGTTATAGAGGGTTGTTAGTTGCTACCCGAGTGCTGGGTATCAAAAACCGGTCCTCTGGAAGAGCAAGCGGTGCCCTTAACTGTTGAGCCATCTCTCTAGTCCCACATACGCTTTTTTTTTCCTTTTTCTTTTTTTCTGCCTGTCCTGGAATTCACTACGTACCAGGTTGGCTTTGAACTCAAGAGAAATCTACCTGCCTCTGCCTCCCAAGTGCTGGGATTAAAGGTGTGTGCCACCTTTCAGGGCTCACACATATGATTTTTGATGTGAACCCATAGGCAAATTCTAAGCAAGTCATCTAACCAAGATGAAACTAAATAAGGAAGAAATTAACTGAGGCCACAAAGCCTGAAAGTGGAGGGTCAAGATTAAAACCCAGGTGGACCTTCTTTTCTTCCATGTAGAGAGTTAGGATTATTTTTGCATTTGTTTTAAAACTCGCTCTTTTTGTGTGTGTATACACAAAGGACAACTCTGACTTGGTTCTGTCATTCCACTGAGGATCGACCCCAGGTTGTATGGTTGGCTTTGTGATTAGCACCTATACCTGCAGAGCCAACGCTCTGGCCCCAGACATTCCCAGCCACCCCGAACCCCCACCTTATTCAGCAAAGGGTTAAGTTTACCTGAGGTTTTTCCTTCAGGCTGTGGCTGCTGATTACCCATTGTTGCCGGCTGAAGCCCCTGAGTGTTGATCGGGGCTGCTGAGTGGATTCCTTGTGTGCCGATTGGTGCTGGTTGGATCCCTGATGTCCCAATGGGGGCTGGCTGGATTCCCTGTGTATTGATGGGGGCTGGCTGGATCCCCTGGATATGTCGGGCGTGAGAAGCATCCACTGTCATTAGCTGCATGGGGTTCAAGTGGACTGTCGATGCCACACCCACGCCAGTCTGAGCGGTGATGGTGGAGTTTGGGGCCTGAGCTGAAACTGAAAATAATGCAGAAGGTCAGCTCTAGTTAGACACTTTACACACAGAGGTGACAGGAAAGTGAACAGTTCCTTACTACGAAAGGGATTCTTGTTTTAAAAACAAAGCCCAGGGCTAGGGCTGTATCTGAGTGGCAGAACATTTTACCCAGGATGTGACAAGGCTCAGGGTCTAATCCTCAGCTGCTGCTGTCCTTGCTACTTAAAACTAGGTACTAGGAATTTATTCTCTTTCCATTAACTATCAACTTGATAGTCTTTCTGCAAATTATCAGGGATACAATAAAAAAAAAAAAAGAAAGCTGGGTTTAGACCTGTAACCTTAGTACTTAGGACAATGAGGCATGAGGATTGTTTTGAGTTCTAGGTGAGCCTGAGTTACATAGTGAATTTGAGGTCAGCTTGAGCTACATTTTAAGAATTTGCCTCAAAAAAGACATTAATCTATCAAATACAAGTATTAGATAGACAGCATGTGCTAAAAAAATAATATGAAACTTCCAAAATAACCCATGCATACCAAGTCAAGAATCTTTGCTTTACCTGACAGAACCATTATCAAAGGCACTTCCAAAATATATATAGTTGATGCAAATTTCCAACAATTTGCATTTATTGGAGATAGAGAGCAGCAGAATTCTTTCCCCTATAGTGCAAACCTCATTTACCAACTCCATTAAAACCCACAATAAAAGCAAAATTCCTCACTATTTGAGGAATGAAAATAAATACAAAAGATTATTCTTGGGTTTAAGGATGCATTTCAATAGTAGAGCATCTGTCTAGCATACATAAGGCTCTGTGGTAGAGTCTTAGCAACACAACATAAGAACACATACACACACACAATTTTAAGTAAAAATGAATTTAAAAAGCATTTTTAATTATGCATCTTTGTGTAAGTACATGCACACATATGCATGCTTGGAGGCCAGAAGTACTGGACTCCCTGGAACGGGATGTACAGGCAGATGTGAGCTGCTTGCCTACTGTGGTTCTGGGAATCAAATTTAGGTCCTGTGTAAGAGCAGCACACACTCTTAACCAGTGAGCCATTGCTCCAGGCCCACAAAGCAATTCTTACCAGTTACTGGAATAACCAAGAAAGGGTAGAACCCATTTCCACGGCTATGAAATATTTGAGAGTGCCTGAAAATTTAAAACCGGCACTGTTCAAACAGGAATATAAAGTCACATACAATTTTCAGTTTCCCAATAGGCACACTGAAAAACAAACAACAACAAAAAAACAAACAAGTGGGAGTGGAGAGAAGCCTAGTGGTTAAGAGCACATACTGCTTGTGAAGAGGACTAGAGTTTGGTTCCCAGCACCCATGTGATTTGGCTCACAATCCCCTGCAACTACAGCTCTAAGGAATCTGACCCGATACTCTGATCTGGACTCCTTGGTTACCAACACTTACACACACACATAGCCACCCCACAAACATCATTAAAAACAAAAACAAAACAAAACTAGTGAATAGGGGGCTGGAGAGATGGCTTGGCACTATGGTCCCAGCACCATGCCTGGTGACTCAAAACCGTCTGTAACTGTAGCTTTAGAGAAGCAGAAGCCAGGCTCTGGCCTCCGTGGGGACCTGTGCTCTCATACACACAATATTCACATACAGACATACACAGTCAAACAATAAATAAACATCTAAAAAACCATCTCAGAATGTCAAAACAAAAAAACTAACAAAAATAAACAGGCCAGAAACCTGGTGCAGGAGTCCGTGCCTGCAATCCCAACACAATGGATGTAGAAGGAGGAGAATCAGAAGTTCAAGGTCATCTCCAATTACACAGCACATCAACAGAAAAATGGGATTTTGTTTCAAAATAACCAAAATAGGGGCAACAGGATGGCTCGGTAGTTAAGGGCACTCATGGCCAAGCCTGATTGCATAAGTCCTACCCCACGTGGTAGAAGGAAAGAACCAACTCCCACAGCTACTCTTTGACCCAACACCTACTCCGTGGCACATGCACACACACGCTCTGATCATGTAGTGGTTGGAGGACAGCCTATAGGAGTTAGTTCCCTCTACTACCACATGTGGGTCCTGGGGATTAAATTCAGGCCACAAACTTGGCTTAAGTACCCTTACCCACTGAGCCACCTCCACTGCCCAGGTCTCTGTCTTTTTTAAACAAAGCAAAACAACACAACACAGCAGCTTACATATTCCAAGCTGTCCTCAAACTTGCTATGCAGTGGACAACCTTGAATTTTTGATTTCCCATGCTCTTTGGAATACTGCCATGGACCACCAAGATCAGTTTATGCTGCTTTAGATCAAACCAGATCTTTATGCATGTTAGGCAAACGCCCTACCAACTGAACTACATCCTAAGCCCTAATTTTTTTTTAGACTGGATCATGCAAAGTAACACAGGTAGGTGTGGAAGTTGCTATGTCACCCAGGCTCATCTTGAATGTATGACCCTCCTCCCTCAGCTTCCTGTGTGGCAGGAATGTATGTATCACATACAATGTAACCCTATATCTGGCTCAGTCTGGACAAGGCTTTCTGAGGTCTAGGAAAAAAAGTTATAAAAAGAGAAAGCTAAGGTGTTTTTCTAGGCTGGACAGTCAGCTTAGCAGCTAAGAAGGCTTCCTGCTCCATGAGGTTCATATCCGACATCTTACAGATGCTGGTAAGTCGAGCTCAGAGGAATCTGACACACCCTTGATCTCTCTGGATACTCTTACACATATGTACACAGACATATACATAAATAAACCTTAAAAAAAAAAGACTTATTTTTTCTGGACTAACTGACAGATTAGTATTTAAAAATCAGGTTGGTGAATTAAACATACCAAGGCTAATACAAATAAAACCCCATAGAATGCAACTCTATTCACAGAAATTATGATATAATTTTAAGGCACAGCAAAATTTATTAACATGATTATTCTCATGGTAGTTTAAAACTATTCAGTTATCACAAAAAAGCAACAACCCTTACACACGTCATAAGAACAGTGACTAACGTGCTTAGAGTCTTACACGATCTGAACCTGCAAAGAAGCTGGAGTCGCTGTATCTCTGAAATACTCTGCTCAGTGTGCAGAGGCTCCTAGAGTGAAGCTCCTACCTGGGTACTGCCGGATGGTGGACACAGAACTGGTGATGGGGGTGTAGGTGTGTGCGGCCAGTGGGTATGCAGAAGGTGGGTACGTCGGCAGAAAGTACTGGAACTGAACAGGAACTGAAGGCCTAGAAATACAGATTGTATGGAACAAGTGTTATTTCATTATTCAAACGATCCTATCCCCAGATTCTCTTGATATCTTTCACACCACCATACTGCGTCCCAACCTTGTATCAAAGGACAAAACCGAGAAACTATAAACAAGTAAATGGTTACTATTAGTACCCTCGTCAATCAATGTTAGAACAGTATCTGTGGATGACTTTAAAACTTTGTGAGTGTTTTCTGAGAAAGATAATTACCAAAACAAATACCAAAAACCCAGGAAAGTTGGGCGATGGGAAGTTCATTTGAGTCTAAGAGTTTGAGATGATCCTGGGTACCACTACAAGATCTCTTCTCTAACCAATCAACCAACCAACATGCATAAAACAAATAAACCTAATTTATAAAAATTGATTCAGAGGTCAGAAAATATGAAACGAAATTTTTTTTGAACTTAATACCAAAAGTGGACAGGGAAAATATGAGAAAAGATGACAATCAAATCTCAAGTCTCTATAATTAGGCAAAAAAATTCTACATAAAACTCAATTGAGCATACTATCAAGACCATCACAAAGCTTGTCACAGAGAGAAAAATAATTTAGTAACAATTTCTATTCATGTTTTACATATTTAAAAACCCAAAAGAAAGCAACCATTTGAAGCAATTTTTAAAAATCTGAAAAACATAAAAAAATACCTACTGGCATACCCTTCATGAAATAAAGGCTTAAAATAGGTAAGGAAATTTTATTCTGAAGATAGTAGGAATTAAATCTATCAAGAGAATCTAATTTAAGGCAGGAATAAGATACACTCACCATCTCCAACCTCACTGGATTTTAATTTTATTACTATTTACTTCATGAGTGTGGGTGTTTTGTCTATATGTATTTATGTGCTCCATGTGTGCACAGCGCCCCTGGAGGACAGAGTGGATCTTGGATTCCCTAGAACTGGAGTTACAGATGGCTGAGAGCTGCCATGTGGGTGCTGGGAACTGAACTCAGATCCTCTGGAAGAACAGCCAGCCCTTAATTGCTGAGCTATCCTACTAACATCACATTGAAAGCTTTGGCTACCCCTGAAAATAAACGAAACATGAAAAGATACTGCCTATACTCAAAAAGCAAACAAACAACTGTCCTGCCTGTCTATAGGTGAACTGTAAATGTTTACACTGGAAATCCAAGAGAACCTACAAACTTTTAGAGCTAATAAGAGCATTTATCGACTAGGTAGATGGACATCAAAGCAATATATTAAATAAAACCATAAGTATTCCTAAAAGATTTACACTTTGGGAAAGGAATATAAATATGGAATGGGGTTTAACTGGAGTATCTACATGTTTTCAAATGTGTACTTTTACATGTCACTTGCTTCTGACCTCTGCCTGCTGCAAAGGCTTAGAAGAACAACAGTCTACAGCAAAAGCTAAGCTAAAGCTGAAATGCAGGTTTCCAAACGGTACAAAGGCCCCTGGAAAACAGCACACTCCTGACCTCAATGGATACACACCGTGGTAGGAAATAATGAAAGGGCTAGAACAGACGGTGAAACCCACAGGTACGGCCTTACACGTGTCCCAAACGAGGAGGTCATTTTCATTCCAAACAAATGGCAGCAATGAATTAAACTAAACCCCTAGCCTGCTAATTAAGAAATAAATTCACAAGCTCAGACTGATTAAAAATAAATTAAAAACAATACTCAAATAAATAAATGTACGTAGCAAAGTCTCTTCACCTCAGAAAGCCAACTACAAAGTATGGAAGAAGCAGAGAAGTCATTACTTTGCAAATACCGTAACTAACTCAGTCATGAATTATCAAAAATAGTACAATGACTGAGTGAAAATTATTCATACTCCTAAAGCATTATTATAATTATTATATTTATTGACACAGGATTTTATATCTATATTATATTTATAATATAATATAAATATTTATATTATATTATAAATATAATATATTTATATATAAATAATTATATTTATATTTATAAATAATATATTTATATTATATTTATATATAAATAATTTATATTATAAATTATATTTATATTATAATTATTGACACAGGATTTCACTGTGTCATCCTTGCTGGCTGGAATTAACCCTGTATAGACCAAGCTGGCCTCAAACTCACAGAGATCTACCTGCCTTTGCCTCCCAAGTGCTGGGATCAAAGGAGTGCGCCACAGCACCTAACAGTGTCCATATTTCAGGCTCAAAACAACTTGCTTGCAGCATGGTTTCCTTGCAGTGTATTGACTCTGCATATCCGATTCTGAATAAAGGTTTCTACTGTTACAGCAAAACAGCAATAAAACCAAAGTACTTCAGACTGTCCACAAAAGAAACAAGCACCTTTAAAATAGAGAACGAGAGCAGACCGCACTCTCTGCCTTGCTAGGGCACTACTTATGTTCCTGTGGGATCAAGTAGAATTTTATAAGAACATAATGGATGGAGAGAAGAAAGCCTATGGTGGCCCTGATGTCGTGTATTCAAATCAACATCTTCTGATGGTTATGAATATATTGTAAAAAGAGAACATGGGTTAACATCAGGAACAATAAAGGCCATGTTGACTGGGCCCAGGGCAGTTTGCTAAGAATGAAACCAATGAGGTCAATTTTAGAGAGATCCCTTCACTCGTGCTATCCAAAGTGTGCATGTGTTTTCCCTACAAGGTCCACTACACTAACAGCCCCACTGAGATTCCTG
Organism: Psammomys obesus; assembly: GCF_907164565.1. NCBI lineage: Eukaryota > Metazoa > Chordata > Mammalia > Rodentia > Muridae > Psammomys > Psammomys obesus. The sequence continues at coordinate 4,643,232 of NW_026596069.1, forward strand.
AATTATCAATTGTACCTGACATTGCACTGGAACTGCTGACGGGTGCGAACATCCTAGATTGTTAAATAAAATGAATTATAATGAACTTAATTTTTTCAGTATTTAATACCTGTAGTTCAGTTAGTAATTTTTTCACATATAGTATGTTGCCTGTATGAAATTGAACCCTCAAGTTAACTGCTGAGCAGATTCCTTCTGTCATTTGCATAGCAGAGTTGAAATTTGCTTGCTACATCAACAAATTAAGGGCGTATCACAAGGCAAGAAATAAACAATGCCAGTTTGTAGGTGGTTTGCTTTCTCCTTTGGATGTGACTTTTACAATTATAAGTGATATAGTAAATCCTGGAATGTAAGCCTAAATGAACATCTACAGGTAAATACAGGGGCTAAGTATTTTTTTTTCTTTTTTTTTTTGCTTTTAGTGTGTTTTAAAGATCCAGTTCTGATCTTAAGTCACTGAGCATTACTAGAGTTATGCAAATAATTATATGAAAACCATATTTATAACTTAGCTATATCTTGATTTTTGTAACTCAAAAAAAAGAGTAAAATTTGTGTTTTTTAATTAACTGCAGTATTCTTTAAGTACGAGAGAGAAAGACAGGGAACAACTGATGAACAGTGCCACCTTCATTCACGAAGTAATGCTAACTAGCCACGCACAGGACTAAGAGCTAGCATGTACTCTCTGACAGTGAGAACACAGCACTACAAAACTGCAGAACTCCAAACTAATTACGAGGAAACAATGACAAAGCCAAACTGCTATTCTACAAAATAACTGGCCTATCAATGCTCTCGAAATATAGGGTAGGATGGATAGCTACACAGTCATTTCAGCTAACTATAACTGCTTACAAGAATGTGTTGTTCTCAGGTGAAACAAATATAAGTACTTATAGACAAAGGTTATGATCATGCAACCAAGACTCTAAAAATGGTTAACAAAAGAACCAAACCCAGAAACAAAACAATCACAAATGCACCTCCACACAACAAAGAAATAGATATTAGGTGAACATCCATCAGGACAGCAGCTTAATAAAAATAGTGCATGTCAAAACACTACAGCAGAAATTATACAGTGCATTATTTTCAGAGGAGAAAATCTGAAAAAGCAAAACAGTAAGATGAAAGACAAGTTGACTGAGACATTGTCTCCTACCTGTTGTCATTTCGGGTTTCCATGGCCACAGGATTTGGAGAGGCCCGGTGGCCGGAAATGGGAATCAGGCTGCTCCTCTCAGAAGGGTAGTCAGGCTGGATCCGAGGGGAAGTGTGTGTGATCTGCTGGGGCACCACCTTAGCTGCAAACAGCAAACCACCAGCCCATTACTACTCGAGGGCAAGCTGGGTGTGGTGAGCAGCGTCCTCACAAGTCAATGCCTGAAGCTTAGCGTGTGTGTGTGTGTGTGTGTGTGTGTGTGCGCGCGCACGCGCACGCACAAGGTGGGAAGGGAAGGAGGAGAGAGCATAAGCATCATTTGTACGTGTAGGCATGTATCATGGCACTCAGGATACAAATTGTCAGAGGACAATTTTGTGAAGTTGGTTCCTTTCTTCTATCTTTATGCTGGTTCCAGAGATAAAATTCCAGTTATCAGGCTTGTGTGGCAAGTGCCTTTCCTGGCTGAGTCACTTGCCAACCCCAAACGACAACAGTTTTAAGCCAAGAGTTGGCTGTGGTACATATCTATAACTTGGTACTCAGGAGGTAGAGGCCAGAGGATTGTGAGTTCAAAGCCAGCCAGGTTTACAAAGATGCTGTTTCAATAAAACAAAACTCTTAAAACCAAAACAGAAACAACCAAAGAAAAGAGAAATGAGTTCAGATGATTAATTTCAAAGCACTCACAGTTATTTGTCAAAGACAAGTTAAAACAAAAATCTCAGCAGCCAGGTGCTTTTCAGCCTTGCTTTTTGGGGATCCCAAGACTGAACTAATCAGAGGCTTGAGAGATTCACTGATGTGCAAACAAGAGGATCTCTAGAGTTAGTATAAAAAAATGAGTATTGTCGTATGAGTATGAGATGGAGACAGTCCTCCCATTGAAGATAAATGAAAGGGAGCCTGGGGCTCACTGCCAGCTAGCCTAGCCTACTTGGCAGACTCCAGGCCAGCAAGAGGCCCTGCTTAAAATATAAGGTGGACGGCTCCTGTGAATTAACTTAAGTAGACTTTTGGTCTCTATAACCACTCGTGGTAATATTCACACAACACCCCAACCATTTACAAGTACACCTTCCCCCAACCATTTACTACTACTACTACACAGAGAGAGAGAGAGAGAGAGAGAGAAAGAGGGAGAGAGGGGGAGTAGGGGGAGAGGGGGAGAGAGGGAGAGAGAGAGAGAGAGAGAGAGAGAGAGAGAGAGACTCTTTGGCAAAATATTTTGATATAAACTGACAGTGAGTTTAGAAGAAATCAGAGGACAGCCATAAAGCACCTTGGGATACCACTGGGATGGAAACTGAAGGTTTCCATAACAACTGTTATAGTTGTTATGGAACTACACAACTGAGACTGTACTGTAACAGTCTACTTAAGTGTTCGAGTTCTACTCAGTTCAGGTTCTGATTTTCTTATGTTTTTCTAAAAATAACTTCTTTATATATAGCAATGTACCATATATACATATATGAAAGGGTACAATTTGATGAAAAGTCAAATCTGGGTTGGTGAGATGACTCAGTGGTTAGGGCACTTGTCTGACATCCTTACAACCTGAGTATGACCCTTGGGACCCACATAGTAAAAGAAGGGAACTTACTCCTCCAAGCTGTCTTCTTGCCATACAGACACACAAAACTAAATAATTAGTCAAATCCAAAAAAGTTTGCATACTCAGGAGACTGCGATTCATTTTCTCTCCATTTCTTAATGCCAAATATAAATGGCAAGTATTATTAAAAGTCAAATTCAGGAGGAGGAGGTGGTTCACCAGTTAAGTGCACTACTACTCCTGAAGAGGACACAAATTTAGGTCCCAGCATCCATATGGTGGTTCACAACCATCTGTATCCCAATTCCAGGAGATCCAACATTCTTTTCCAGTCTCTGTGGGTACCAGGCATGCAAGCAGTGCACATACACACAAGTGAGCAAAATATTCATACATAAAAATAATTCTTTAAGCAATAATAATAGAGAAACCCTTCACCAGGGTCTAGCTGGATGAGTCGGCCTCCCCTCCCCTCCATGTATGCTCGTCAAGTCCCTGGAATAAGCCTGGGCCCCACACCTAGATTTCTTGACCCCAACCTCTAGGCTTGTGCGAGTCCCCTCCCCAATCTGCACCTGGCTGCAACCTACAGGCCCTTCTCAAAACACATCCCGCCTTTCTTCCCAGCCTAGTGCCTGTCCTCCTGTGTATGCACCTTCTCCAACTGCCTGATCTACCCCCAGGTATAGGCTTATGCCAGGACAATGTCCTGTATTCCAGCCCAGGCTCCTGTGTCTACCTAACTTCATTCTATCTAAAGAAAGAAAAAATTATGTAACTTAATTTAAAATATAAAACAATTATTAAAAATTTTACATGATGCAGAAGCAAGCTAGACTGGTTATGACACTATAGAAAATAAAGGGGGACGCTATAATCAGTGATTTCAATAAAATCAGATAGAACAAAATAATCAATGAAAAGTCTAATTGGAGGCTGGGAGAAGGTTCACTTGGTAAAGGGTTTGCTGTGAAGCATGTGGACCTGAGTTTAGGTCTCTAGAAACCATGTAAAAAAGGTGGGCACAGCACTGTGTTCCTGTAATTCCAACTGAGACAAGCAGATTCCTGGGGCTCGCTGGCCAATCAGCCCAGCCAAATTACAAGGCTCCAGGTTCAGAGACTGACACTAAAAACAAAACAAAACAAAAAACAAGGTGATATATATATGTATATATATTGAACGAACACACACACATACACACACACACACACACACACACACCCCAATTAAGCAAGTAAAAGTCAAATTCAGAGTTGCTTTGAAAATGAACACTATGAAAACGATCCTACTCCCTTTGACATGAAAGCCTGGTCATATGGGCTGAAAATTCCTCTCACAGGCTTTTGTGCAAGAACGTACAATACTTACCAACTGGGATATTTGAGGTGGTCACAGCAGTAGCATGGGATGAATGGGAGGGCATTGTCATGGTAACAATTGTACTTGTGGGAGCTTGTGTGTGCGACACAGATCCTGAAAAGAGGGGGAAAAAAATTCCTTAACAGCAGCTTCTCTGTACACACCAGACTCTTTAAACGCTTGGGAATGCTCTTGGGGAAAGATAAAGAGTTTTCCTCTGAAGGTGGAAAATGAAAAAAAAAAAAAAAAAAAAAAAACGCATTCAGAACTCCTGCCTCCTCCTTTCTGTATGGTACAAAGAGCAGGATCACTGACTTACCAGCTGTGGTTGCTGAAGGAAGGGTGTTGGTTGCCAGAATGGGTGCTACTGTAGCTGCAGCCACTGGTGTGCCAGTACTAAAGATGGTTTTCTGCGAGGGAAACCCAGAACATAGTTATACATGATAATATTTCCTACTTTAGCCAGTCTAAAAACGACTAATTTCGCACTGGCAGGCCCTTTAACAAGTCAGCATGATTCTAGTTTATCCCCCAAAGAATCCAACAGGTGGCTCTTCACGCCTGTCTACCTGAGCCATTGTATGGAGCTGCTGTTTCGGCGTCCCTAAGGCAGGATGAGAAGGTAGTGTGATCCTCGTCGTCACATCACGAGACTGCGCAGGACGCTGGATACTAATGGCCGCAGACGGTGGATGCTGGATAGATAACGTGGGCCGGCTGTGGGCAGAGAAGGTACCATGTAACTTACAA